>NC_062287.1:33264335-33567366 GCF_902655055.1 Lutra lutra | reverse complement strand
TTGCTTGGGTCAGGGTTGATATTTTAGACTCTGTACATTCTCTCAACCATCCCTCAACAGAATAACTAGGAGAGAAACTCCCAACAAAGAAAAGAACCACAGACAATGTCCCCTGCCACAGATCTAATGGACATGGCTTTACACAAGATGGTAGAGATAGACTTCAGGATAACAATTAAGAAATTAATAGCTAGGGTTGACAAAAGCATTACTAACAATATAGAATCTCTAAGGGCAGGAATGAAATCTAACCAGATCGAACTTAAAAATGCTATGAATGAAGTGCATTCTAAACTGGATACTCTAATAGCCAAGGTAAATGAGGCAGAAGAGAGAATAAATGATCTAGAATATAAAATGATAGAAAGGAAGGAAGCTGAGCAGGATAAGGATAAACTGCTAGAAGCCCATGAGAACAGACTGAGATGAATGACGCCATCAAATATTCCACTATCAGAATTACTGGAATCCCTGAAGGAGTGGAGAGAGAGAGGAATAGAAGGTATATTTGAGCAAACTTAGCTGAGAACTTCCCTAACCTCGGGAAAGAAACAGGCATTCATGTTCAAGAGTCAAAGAGGACTCCTCCCAAGATCAATTAAAAATAAACAAACATCCCAGCAGATAATATTGAAACTTGAAAATCTTGTCAGAATGGGCTGGCAAGACATATTCAGGATGCTCAATGAGAAGAATATGCAGCCAAGAATACTTTATCTAGCAATGTTGTCACTCAGAATGGATGGAGAGATAAAGAGCTTAGAGGACTAGAGAAGCTAAAAGAATATGTGACCACAAAGACAGCCCTGGAAGAAATATT
The DNA here is from genome assembly GCF_902655055.1 of Lutra lutra. Classification (NCBI taxonomy): domain Eukaryota; kingdom Metazoa; phylum Chordata; class Mammalia; order Carnivora; family Mustelidae; genus Lutra; species Lutra lutra. The sequence goes on along the minus strand of NC_062287.1, from coordinate 33,566,546 downwards.
AAAGGGTTTCTATAAAAGAAGAAAGACCCCAAGAGTAATATAGACTAGAAATTTACAGAGACAGTCTATAGAAACAGGGACTTTACAGGCAATATGATGACACTAAATTAATATCTTTCAATAATTATCCTCAACATGAGCAGCCTAAAAGCTCCCATGAAATGGCACTAAGTTGCAGATTGGATAAAGACAGGACCCTTACAAATGTTATCTATGAAAGACTCATTTTGAACCAAAAGACACCTGCAGGGGCACCTGGGTGGCTCAGTCATTAAGCATCTCCCATCAGCTCAGGTCATGATCCTGGGAATGAGCCCCATATTGGCAGGTACTCTGCTTCTATGTTTCCCTCTGCATGCTGCTTCCTCTGCTTGTGGTAGCTCTCTGTCAAATACATAAATAAAATCTAAAATAAATAAATAAACCTCCAGATTGAAAGTGAGGGGATGGAGAACCATTTGTCATGTCAACAGACCTCAAAAGAAAGCTGGGGTAGCAATTCTCATTTCAGACAAATTAGATTTTAAAGCAGTCTAGTAAGAGATGTAGAAGGACACTATATCACACTTAGAGGGTCTATTCAAAGGAAAATCTAACAGTTGTAAATATCTATGCCCCCAACATGGAAGAAATCAACTACATACACCAACTGTTAACCAAAATAAGTAATCATACTTATTTTATTTATTTACTTACTTACTTATTTATTTATTTATAATAAAACATTAATTATGGCAGACCTCAACACTCCACTCTCAGAAATGGACAGATCATCTAAGCAGAAGATCAACAAAGAAACAAGAACTTTGAATGATATATGGGACCAGATGGACTTCATGTGTATTTACAGAACATTCCACCCTAAAACAATACAATACTCATTCTTCTCAAGTGCACACAAAACTTTCTCCAATATAGGCCACATACTGGGTCACAAATCAGTTCTCAACTGCTACCAAATGAATGAGGTTATTCCCGGAATGTTATCAGACCACAATGCTTTGGAACTGGAACTCAATCACAAGGGAAAAAAAAATGTAAGGAATTAAAGCACTTGGAGGTTAAAGAACATCCTGCTAAAGAATGATTGGGTCAACCAGGAAATTAATGAAGAACTTAAACAATTCATGGAAACTAATGAGAATGAAAACACATTGCCCAAAACACATTAAACACTGTAAGGCTGTCTTAAGGGCTAAATAGATAACCATCCAAGCCTCTCTCAAAAAAATAGAAAAATCCCAAATGCACAAGCTAAACTTAAACCTAAAGGAGCTGGAGAAAGAACAGCAAATAAAACCTAAGCCAAGCAGGAGAAGATAAATAATAAAAGTCAGAGCAAAGATCAATGAAATAGAAACCAGAGAAACAGTAGAACATATCAATGAAACTGGAAGCTAATTCTTTGAAAACATTAATATGATCAATAAACTGATGGCTAGACTTATCCAAGGAAAAGACCCAAATTAATAAAATCATGAATGAAAGGGGTGAGATCTTGACTAACACCAAGTAAATAGAAACAATTATTAGAAATTATTACCAGTAACTATACACCAACAAATTAAGCAACCTAGAAGAAATGGATGCATTCCTGAAACTTAAAAACATCCAAGACTGAAACAGGAAGAAATAGACAATCTGAATAGACCAACAACCAGTAACAAAATTGAAGCAGTAATCAAAAACCTCCCAAAACACAAAATTCCATGGCTAGATGGCTTCCCATTTGGGAAGAATTCCCAGGGGAATTCAACTCAACATTTAAGGAAGAAATCATACCTATTCTACTGAAGCTGGTTCCAAAAATAGAAACAGAAGAAAAACTTCCAAACTTATTCTGTGAGACCAGTCTTACCTTGATCCCAAAACCAGGCAAAGATCCCATCAAAATGGGAATTACAGCCCAACATCCCTGATGAACATGGATGTCACAATACTTAAGATCTTAGCCAATAGGACCCAACAGTACATTAAAAGGATTATCCATCATAACCAGGTAGGATTTATTCCTGGGATGCAAAGGTAGTTCAACATTCACAAAGCAATCGGTGTGATAGAGCACATTAATAAAAGAAAAGACAAGAACCATATGATCATTTCAATTGATGCAGAAAAAGCATTTGAGAAAATACAGCATCCTTTCCTGATTAAAACTCTTTCAGAGTGTAGGGATAGAAGTAACATACTTCAGTATAATAAAAGCCATCTATAAAATGTCCACAGTGAATATCATTCTCAATGGGAAAAGCTGAGAGCTTTTCCCTTAAGAACAGAAACATAATAGGGATGCCCACTATCATCACTGCCGTTCAACATAGTATTTGAAGTTCTAGCCTCAAAAATCAGACAACAAAAAGAAATAAAAGGCATTCAAATTGACAAAGAAGAGGTCAAACTCTCTCTTTGCAGATGACATGGTACTGTATGGCAAACTGAAAGACTCTGCTCCAAAATTATTAGAACTCATATAGAGATTCATCAATATTAAGGATACAAAATCAATGCACAGGAATCAGTTCCATTTCTATACACTAACAATGTAATTGAAGAAAGAGAAATTAAGCAATTGATTTCATTTATGATAGCACCAAAAACCATAAGATATCTAGGAATAAACCTAAACAAATAGGTAAAATATCTATACCCTAGAAACTACAGAACACTTATGAAAAAAATTGAGGAAGACACAAAGAAATGGAAAAATATTCCATGCTCATAGATTGGAAGACTAAATGGTGTGAAAATATCTATGTTGCCCAAAGTAATGTAAACTTTCGGTGCAATCTCTATCAAAACACTGTTGATATTTTCCAGACAGCTGGAACAAACAATCCTTTAGTTTTAATCCTAAAACTAAAAATCCCAAAAAATCCAAACAAAAAATCCTAAAATCCTAAAACAATCCTATGGAACAGGAAAGATCCTGAATTGCTAGAGGATTGTTGAAAAAGAAAATCAAAGCTGGGGGCGTTACAATACCTGATTTCAAGCTATATTACAAAGCTGTGATCATCAAGACAGCACAGCATTTGCAGACAAATGGACACATAGATCAGTGGAACAGAACAGAGATCCCAGAAGTGGACCCTCAACTCTGTGGTCACCTAATCTTCAACAAATATGAAAAAAAAATTATATATCTTCAATCAATGGTGCTGGGAAGATTGGATAGCCACAAACAAGAGAATGAAACTGGACCATTCTCTTACACCATACACAAAAATAAACTCAAAATACATGCAAGGCCTAAATGTGAGATAGGAATTCATCAAAATCCTTGAGGAGAGCAGAGGTGGTAACCTCTTTGACATTGGCCACAGCAACCTCTTTCAAGACATGTCTATAAAGGCAAGGGAAACAAAAACAAAAGTGAACTTTTGGGGCTTCATCAAGACAAAATCTTTTGCACAGCAAAGGAAACCACCAACAAAACTAAGAGGCAGCCCACGGAATGGGAGAATATATTTGCAAATGACATTACAGATAATGGGCTAGTATCCAAGATATATAAAGAACTTTTCAAACTCAACACCCAAAAAGCAAATAATTCAGTCAGTAAATGGGCAAAATATATGAACAGATCTTTCTCCAAAGAAGACATACAAATAGCTGAGAGACACATGAAAAAATGTTCAATGTCAGGGAAACACAAATCAAAAGCACAGTGAGATACCACCTTACACCAGTTAAAATGGGAAACAAAAATAATAAGATAGGAAACAACTGTTGTCAAGAATGTGGAGAAAGGGAAACATTCTTACACTGTTGGTGGTAATGCAAGCTTGTATAACCACTCTGGAAAGCAGTATGGAGGTTCCTCAAGATGTTAAAAATAGAGTTACCCTATGACCCAGCAATTGCACTACTAGATATTTACCCCAAAGATAAAGATATAGTGAAAAGAAGGGGCACATGCAACCCAATGTTTATAGCAGCAATGTCCTCAATAGCCAAACTGTGGAAGGTGCTGAGATGTTCTTCAACAGATGAATGGATAAAGATGTGGTTCATATATACAATGCCCTATTACACAGCCATCAGAAAGGATGAATACTCTCCACTTGCATCGATATGAATGGAACTGGAGGGGATTATGCTAAGTGAAATAAGTCAAGCAGATAAAGACAGTTATTATATGGTTTCACTCCTAGGTGGGACATAAGGAATAGCATAGAGGACCACAGGGTAAGGGAGGGAAAACTGAATGAGAAGAAATCAGAGACAGAGACAAACCATGAGAGACTTAGGACCCTGGGAACCAAACTGAAGGTAACAGAAGGAAGGAGGATTGAGGGATGGGATATCTTGGTGATGGGTATTAAGGAGGACACATGTGATGATGAGAAGTTGGTGTTATACATGACTAATGAATCGTTGAACACTGCATCAAAAACTAATGATGTACTATATGTTGGCTAGTTGAACATAATAATAAAAAAAAATAACGAATACAGTAAAACTGTTGGGAAAAAAAATAACCATGGGAATAACCAAAAAAAAAAAAAAGATATGGTTCTTCTGAGTTAATTTTTAAATATTTTAAAACAACTCTATTATTAATTGACAGGATAGATATTACCTACATATCTAAGAAAATATTTCTCAACACATGGAATAAAGCAAGTGAACAAAAATGTAATTGAACTAAATATAACTTAATAGTTATATTAAACTAAAATAGAAATGTTTATTTTTAATTTTGGATAAATGTAGCCTCCAGAATGGATAAAATTAAAAGGGCAGTGTTAGTGAGCATGTGGAGCATCTGGGTTCTCATACCACTGTTGAGAGTGTGAATTATCATGTTTCAAACTTTTATTAGTTTCAAACTTTTCTCCATTCTCTACTAAAGCTAAATGTATTCAGACACTGTGGCCTAATGATTCTGTTCCTAGATTTATCTAATAAAACAGAAATAGAAGAACACATATTGGAATGTTAATAGCAGTACACAAAGTAGAAAGTTCTATGATGCTCATTAATAGCAAAATGTTTATAAGCATTGCTGTATAGTCACAAAATGAGGAAAGGCCTAACACTATGTAGAATACGTTTACATCTTATAACCATAACTGTGTAAAGGAAGCTAAATTAAAAAAGAAAAAAAGTGAACAATATCATGTATATGAAGTTGAATTCAGCAAAATTAATTTATATTATTAGAAGCCAGGATAGTGGTTATCTTTGGGATATGGATGATAATAATTGGAAGAAGATACAAAAAGGACTTCCAAGATGTTGATACTTTTTTTTTTCCTTGATCTAGATACAGGTTTTGGTGGTGTTCACTTAGAGAAAATGTATTAAAATAGAACATGACATGTGCATCTTTCTGTTGACATCATACTTCAATAAAATTTTTAAATTGAATGTTTGTTTCCACAGCTGCATTTTCAAATATTTTTACTGATAAAACTCTATATACATACAATGCTTATTTTTCTTTGGGATGAATATACTGAAAAACACAGAAAAATTTGACAAAGATCTTCTGAAGCCAATATTACCTTCTAGATATCATCAGTATATGTTTTACAGCAAAAAATAACAAAAAAATATTTTTTTAAAGATTTTATTTATTTATTTGTCAGAGAGAGAGAGGGAGGGAGAGTGAGCACAGGCAGACAGAATGGCAGGCAGAGGCAGAGGGAGAAGCAGGCTCCCTGATGAGCAAGGAGCCCGATGTGGGACTCGATCCCAGGACGCTGGGATCATGACCTGAGCCGAAGGCAGCTGCTTAACCAACTGAGCCACCCAGGCGTCCCACAAAAAAATATTTTTATAAGAAGATTATATTAACATAGTTCAAGAATTTCATGAGGAAATGATTAAATGCATTTTTTATATTATTTTAAAATGAAAGCTATTTCAACCCAAAAATCCATACTGGGTTTATTTTTGCTTGATTTCATCATCTCTATTGATTAAATAAAGCAGACAAATGTAAAATCTGATTTTGTTTGGTATTAATGAATGCTACCTAAATGTCTAAATTATATTGCATCCATGGAAGAGGGAGCATATATAAAATGATGCTGAGTTTTTAGCTTTCCCTCAATTCTTTCCAGTCAATTGTTTGTATACATTTTTATTGTTTTTCCATTTTGCCACATGCATATGGATTTGCTGATCAATAGTAAACCCTATCTCCTTTACGTCATTACCAGAATGTATCAGAACATCCAATAGAGTATGTAATCTCACTCTGGTTTCTTTTGTGGATATTTTTACATGGTTTATCTTCCTTGCTATACTTTTAGCTTCTTAGGGTCCAGGACCATGGGTTGCTTATCTTTTTTTATTTCTGCAAGAGTTGACCTCTAAGCATTGCACTTAGGAAGTACATTGAATGAATTTTGTTTTGCTTTGTTTTGTTTTTTTATCCTATATTAATTTGTTAGTGAGATCCTTAGCTTCGGACATTGTCATGAATGATGCTTAGACATAATATTTCATATTTTCTTACTTAGCCATGAGATTTTAGTTATTTAACCTTTGTGAGCCTCAGTCTTATATAAAGTGGTGATAGCTATACTATACCTCTTTCACAGTAGATGTGAAAATAGGATAGAATTAAAGTGTAAAGTGTTTGGTTCTATACTACATACATGGCAACTAAACAATAAATATCACTTCCCTTGTCTTTCTCTTTTCCCAAAAGCCTATATTTTTGAAGTGGTATTAAAATTCATAAGAAAAACACTTCCCTAAATTTTTTTTCAATCTATTTAAACAGAACAAAATCCCCAAGACAAAAGACACTGTTTACCCATTTCTCCCACCCTTCACACCCAGTTCTGGCAACCACCAACTCATTCTCTGGATCTATGACCTTGGGTTTTGTGTTTTGTTGTTGTTGTTTAGATTCCACATGTAGGAGAGATCCTAAGATACTTGCTTTTCTCTGATTTACTTCATTCAGAATAATGCCTACAAGGTCCATTAATGTTCCAAATGACAAAATTCCATCCTTTTTTTATGGCTAATTAATATCCCATTGTGTTTGTGTGTGTGTGTGTGTGTGTGTGTGTGTGACAATTTATTTATCTACTTATCCATCAATGGACACGTAGGTTGTTTTTATATCTTTGTTATTGTAATAATGCTGAAATAAACATAAAGGGGACATACATTTTTTATGAGTTAGTGTTTTCATTTTCTTCAGATAAATGTCTGGACATGGAATCATGTCCATATATTTGGATCATTTGATATTTCTATTTTTAATTTATTTGAGAAACCTCCATACTGTTTTCCATAGCAGCTATATCAAGTTACCTTCCCACTAGTAGTACAAGGATTTTCTTTCCTCCACATCTTTGTCAAAGTTTGCTATTTCTTATCTTTTTGATAATGTCATTCTTAAAGGTGTGAGATTATATCTCGTTATGGCTTTGATTTATATTTCCCTGGTGATTAAGGACATTGAGCGTCTTTTAATGTACCCATTAGTCATCTGTGTATCTTCTTTGGAACATATCTATTCAATTTCTTTACCCATTTTAAAATTAAATTGTTTTTTGATTTAAGTTTTACAGGTTCTTTACATATTTTGGATATTAGCCCCTTACCATATATATGACTTGCAAATACATATTTTTCTCTTTCAGTAAGTTGTTTTTTCATTTTATTGATAGTTCCTTTTGCTATGCAGATACTTTTTAGTAGCCCTGTTTATTTTGCTTTTCTTGCTTTTGCTTTGGTGTTAGGTTCAAAAACATTTCCAAGATCTATGTCAAGGAGTTTACTGCCTATGTTTGTTTGTTTGTTTGTTTTGTTTCATTTTGTTTTTTTATAGGAGTTTTATAGGTCTTAACATTCAGACTTTTAATCCATTTTGAGTTAATTTTTATGTATGGTGTAATATATTGGTCTAGTTTCATTATTGTGCATGTGTCTGTCCAATTTTCCCAAAATCATTTATTGAAGAGCAGGTCCTTTCCTCATTATGCATTGTCAGCTCCTTTGTAATAAATTAATTGTGAATATATTAATAGATTTATTTTTCTTCTCTCTATTCTGCTCTTATGTCAATACCATACTCTTTTAATTACTGTAGTTTTATAATGTAGTTGGAAATCAGGGAGTATGATGTCTCCAGCTGTGGTCTTCTCTTTCAAGATTGCTTTGGTCATCTGGGTTCCATAAAATTTTTAATTTTTGTGGTTCCATACAAATTTTGTTCTTCCACAAAAATATTAAGATTATTGGTTCTATTTCTGTAAAAATGACATTGGAATTTTGACAGGGATTGCCCTGAATCTGTATAGTGCTTTGATAAGAAAACAAAGAAAAATAAACTCTCAGTCGTGATTTCAGAATTCATATTTGAAGCTTCCTGGAAATGCTCTAGTTGAAAAGTGAATGTATTTTAAAGCTGTTTTTTTTTTATTGTGTTTTTATTAGGAGTAGCTTTGGAGAGGCTAATGTAAATTACATTGAAAATTTTCCTAGCAAGCCCCTTGCCAACTCTAATGATATAATTTTGTGTATTTTTTAAAGCTTTTATTTTAAAATTATGGGGTTTTTTTTGAAAAACAATACAGAGTTGTAAAATGTAAGATAAAAAAATACAACATTAGTTGGCATACCTTTTAATTCAAAAGATTTGGGAGACAATTTTCAGGAGACATTCAAGAACTTATGTTTTCCTACAATGTTATCATTTGTTTTAAAAATTAATGCCAAATACTCCTGACTAGAGTATACATCCTGGTATACATCCTATCAATGGTAAAATTGGGCACTTTCTACCTATAATATAAAAACTGAAGGTATCTCTCTAAAAATAAAGATTTGAAGTCAGTACAACATAGCCATAGAGTACACCATAGTGGATCAGCAAATATAGATCTTCAGGTCTCAGAAGGCACTGAAACAATTCTACAGGTAATTGACACTGACTTTAGAGACTTCTGGGAGGTCTTTACTTCTGGGCATTCTCAAAAGCTGGAGGATACATCCTGGCTGCCAGTTCTCCATATTCTATTAATAGCCTCAATGTTAATGAGCATTACTTGATGAGAGACTGAGGGGGGAAAACATGACAATCTTCTTCCACTGACACATTGGTAGGGGCTAACCCACTCTAGGAATAAAATTTGATGTAATCTGAATCAGCTGAAATTTTAGATGAAACATTTACTTATGTACAATTAGCTAAACTTTACCATATGTTCAAGGTGAATAATTTGGATTCCAAAACACAACTATTATTACAAAGGCAACACTAATCAAAATACTAATGATTTTTAACCTAGTATATTACAAGTTTAGATTAAATATCAATAATTTTTAATTTAGTCTAACTGACTTTGAAAAGGTAGAGTGTTTGGTTATGTCTGTGTAGCCAGAATGAAAACCTGGTTCATGAACTGTGTGAAATAATCCTTATAGCTAGATGGGGACATCCCTATGATTATCTCTGAGATTACCTTGGAAGTCAACTAAAGACTCTTGTCTATGACAAAGATGAGTTGGGCTAGGTAGTAACTTTCAATGTGCTCTTTAAAATTTGAAAATGCTCTGATAGAACCCAGTACCATTGTTTGGGGATATATAGATAAATGGCAGACATCTGGCAGCCTGATTTCCCTACATAACTTGGGGGTATATTGAAACAAACAACAATAATAAAACTAAAAACAAAATAAAACAAAACCTCAAAATTTCTGTTGGAAGTATCTTAAAACAGATCTTTGTGTACATCTTGATAGATCATAATCCAGGCATGAAGCACATCCTATAAAACTTAGAAAGGATCTGAGGGAGATACACTTGTAAATTTCTTGGGACCCATGTACTTACCTGTCTTCTCTTTCTGTGACTATATTCTTTACATTGATTAGAATCTTAAACATTTATTATCTGTGGAATCTTTTGAGATCTTTCAATTATCCTCTCTGTGTAACTTTTGCATCAACTCACTGGTTAAGGTAAGTATCTCTTATAGCCAAAATGGATGCATATGGCTGCATAGTATATTCCATTTTTGTCAAACTCTGTCCTGCTTAATTTAATTCATAAATTCATTTGAATTAACCTAGGTCAGAAAAGCCAAGATAGTATCAGTCTACATATGTAAAATATTTCAAAATATTTCAAATTTGTAGTAAGTCATGTTTCACTATAAAAAGCTCTGAAAATTGATGTCAAACGATGCCTTGCTTTATATTAAGGATAGTAGGAGAGTTAGCTTCATTTGCATTTCCATTAATTTCCTAACAAATTCAAAATGGTCATTTAAAGTCTTAGTAAAAACCAGGCCAAGCCTGTAGCTGTCATTTCAGCTAGATTATTAGTTCTAAGCCACCTGCAATGCAGAATTTATCATAACTTGGTAAGTAGGAAAATTTTTAATTCCCCCTTAAAAAAGGAGAAAAAAAAAACTTCAGGGAACATGGGTAAATGTCTTAAAGTCATAAAGCCTCACACAAATTTAGGTCTTCCACATACAACTTATTCAATGTATCCTTTAATAATAATTTCTAATAGAGGGACACCTGGGTAGCTCAGTGCGTTAAGCCTCTGCCTTTGGCTCAGGTCATGATCTCAGAGTCCTGGGATTGAACCCCACATTGGGCTCTCTGCTAGGCAGGGAGTCTGTTTCCCCCCTCTGTCTGCCTACTTGTGATCTCTTTCTCTCTCTGTTGAATAAATAAATAAAATCTTTAAAAAAATAATAATAATTTCGAATAGAAGTTTTAGTGACTTTAGTGTTATGTGAAGCTTCTATTCACATTTAAAAGACACAAACACTTTGCCTTTGGAGACATATCTTGAAAGAAGTTGCTGTGGCTGATATCGAAGAGATTACTGCCTATGTTCTCCTCTAGGATTCTGATGGATTCCTATCTCACGTTGAGGTCTTTTATCCATTTTGAGTTTATCTTTGTGTACGGTGTAAGAGAATGGTTGAGTTTCATTCTTCTACATATAGCTGCCCAGTTTTCCCAGCACCATTTATTGAAGAGACTTTTTTCCACTGTATATTTTTTCCTGTTTTGTCGAAGATTAACTGACCATAGAGTTGAGGGTCCATATATGGGCTCTCTACTCTGTCCCACTGGTCTATGTGTCTGTTTTTATGCCAGTACCATGCTGTCTTGGTGATCACAGCTTTGTAGTAAAGCTTGAAATCAGGTAACATGATGCCCCCAGTTTTATTTTTGTTTTTCAACATTTCCTTAGCGATTCAGGATCTCTTCTGGTTCCATACAAATTTTTGGATTATTTGCTCCAGCTCTTTGAAGAATACCAGTGGAATTTTGATAAGGAAGATGTGGTCCATATACACTATGGAGTATTATGCCTCCATCAGAAAGGATGAATACCCAACTTTTGTAGCAACATGGACGGGACTGGAAGAGATTATGCTGAGTGAAATAAGTCAAGCAGAGAGAGCCAATTATCATATGGTTTCATTTATTTGTGGAGCATAACAAATAGCATGGAGGACATGGGGAGTTAGGAGAAGGCAGTTGGAGGAAATTGGAAGGGGAGGTGAACAGTGAGAGACTATGGACTCTGAAAAACAATCTGAAGGGTTTGAAGAGGTGGGGGGGGTAGGAGGTTGGGGGAACCAGGTGGTGGGTATTAGAGAGGGCACGGACTGCATGGAGCACTGGGTGTGGTACAAAAACAATGAATACTGTTATGCTGAAATAAATTTAAAAAATGATTAAAAAATTAAAAAAATAAAAGACACAAACACTAAATTACTTACATTTGATAAATGTCATCATTAATAGAAGAAAGCTTAGTTAAACATAGTAATCCTGTGCTAGACAAACATATTTGATTGTTTAATGATCCTGGAATTTAACCAATTGGTTAATTTATTAATCCTGGATCTAACTTAAGCTAACAGAAAGCTGTATTCTTTTTTTTTTTTCAATATAACCTCCACCTCAGTAAAGCCTGCTTGTTGATTTTCTGAATGTTATAGTGTAATTGGTTTTATTTTATTTTCCTAGGATGTGAAATGATAGCCTAGATGTAAAATCAAACAAGACACATAACATTAAAAATTAAATTGGGCTTGTCTATTAAGGAAACTTGAGTACAGGTATGAAAAAAATGCCAATATTTCTGCCCAAATTGTTAGTTTTTAATATACTCCACAATACCTGGCAGCAGTTTTTCCAGAACCACTAGATTGACAGGTTAATTATAGAAGATGTAAAACTATATGTACAGATAACAAATCAAATGGGTATTCATTCACTTGTCACTCCACCAGAAAACAGCAGACAACTTTTATTTGAAACTATTTGAGGAAACAAATCATACAATGCATGACATTGAAAATTCCCATACAAATGCATAGTGAGGCTGCCAGCAAGCAAGATTACCGATTCACATTTAAACATGAATTTATGGGGAGAAAAAAAAAAAACACCTCAATTCACTTCAAAGTAAATGAATTCTCCTATTAGAATGTGCTGTATTGTATTATGCTGTATAATATCCTTCAAGTTAAATGAGATCACCTTCAAGTTTTACTATTAGCACACTGATGTCTTGACATAACTTAAAAATTATATTATATCCTTTGTCATTTTATACCCCCCAAAAAAGATGCATTCGCTGGCAAGAAATTTCTTGATTCAATGTATGTGGACCAAAGAAAATATTTTTCCCTCCTTTATACAGAGGAGTTCACCTTGCTTTGAAGCCAGTTTGTCCTTCTGAAAGGAGACATAAGACATATTCAGACATATTCTTGTTTGAATAAATATCTTGAAATGATAAAACTTCAAGAAGACAATTATTTCAATATAAGATGCTGATTTCCATGAATGCCACTCTCAGCTGCATCAAATATTGGTGGTTAAGCATGTTCCTGATATTTCATGTTATTTTGGCTATAAATGGGTCTTAAATAACTATAGGACAATATTACAAGAATTGTTCTGTTCATCTTAGCCAAATCTTTTTCTCCCCAATGTTGTACCATATGTTCTGTGCAGCTTGTCTATTTGGCTATTGCAATCAGCCCTTAAAAAGGCTTCATTTCAGTGGTGAAATGATCTTCTTATAAAAGGAACTCACAGGATGAGTGGATGTGTGTCACCCTAAGATGCTTTCTTAGAATGTGATTGCTTTCATGTCTTTGGCAACTCCAGAAGCAGGATAAATTAATACATTTTAATATGGGATCCTCAGCAGAGGATCTTTACTATATTGCTTAATTGCTTTCTTTATTATATTAGTTAATTCTAGAAATAGAATCTGGGAAGTTTTCACTGGAGAAGAACAACAACTTCTCAACTTTTCAGTTTGCCTAGCTTCCAAAGCCATCAATGATTGATATTTATTGAGGACTGACTAGATCCCAGGACATTTTCTAAGAATCTTACCTGTGTTATTCATATTTTCTTCTTGATATTTATTTGTGACAAGTCATTTTATTATGATTATTTAGGTTAAGAAATTAAGGTTCAGTGAGGTTGAATTCATTTAAATATATATATATATATATATATACACACACACACATATATATATATATATATATACACATACATATATATATATATACACACATACATATATATGTTTGTGTGTGTATATATAAAAATATGTATATATGTATATGTATATACATATGTGTCTATATGCATGTGTGTGTTTTGTATATATACGTATATGTATATATACATATATATATACACTCAAACATTTGAGTGCCTAAAAAAAGGTGGACTTATAGGGAAGTTAATGAAGACTCAGCCTCATAGTTGTTCACTTATAGGGACTCCTTTCAATGACCTGAAAGGAGCCTTAGGATTATGATCATATGGTTGTACCACATTTAGTATTTGTAATGTTATATGAGTTTTCCTAAAAGCATTCTCCATTTCTGGCAATTTTATAAATTATCAGTCACTCTCCTATGCACATGAGATACACTTCAGTAACAAAGTTCTTATACTCTAGAATGATTAAGGTCAATAACCAGTAATTCCAAAAAATAAGACAATGATAAGAGGTGATAAATAGGTGATAAATACTAAGAAGGGCAAAACTTAAGAGGATTCGAGGAGTCAAGATGGCGGAGAAGTAGCAGGCTGAGACTACTTCAGGTAGTGGGAGATCAACTAAATAGCTTATCTAAAGATTGCAAACACCTACAAATCCAACAGGAGATCGAAGAGAAGAAGAACAGCAATTCTAGAAACAGAAAATCAACCACTATCTGAAAGGTAGGACTGGCGGAGAAGTGAATCCAAAGCGACTGGAAGATAGACCGCTGGTGGAGGGGCCGGCTCCCGGCAAGCAGCGGAGCAACGGAGCACAAAATTCGGACTTTTAAAAGTCTGTTCTGCTGAGGGACATCGCTCCAGAGGCTTAACCGGGGTGAAGCCCAGGCGGGGTCAGCGCGGCCTCAGGTCCCACAGGGTCACAGAAGGATCAAGGGTGTCTGAGTGTCGCAGAGCTTACCGGTATTAGAACGGGAAAGCCAGCTACAGAGACAGAGCCGAGGAGTGAGCTCTAAGCTCGGAGTTACCTTGAACTGGTCGCAGGCTAGGTCAGCTCGGAGCGAGGCCAGAGGCCAGGGAGACGGGAGTAATTGGGCGCTGTTCTCTGAGGGCGCACTGAGGAGTGGGGCCCTGGGCTCTCGGCTCCTCCAGGCTGGAGACCGGGAGGCCGCCATCTTCATTCCCATCTTCCAGAACTCTACTGAAAGTGCTCAGGGAACAAAAGCTCCCGAAAGCAAACCCAGCAAACCCGAGCGGATTACTCAGCGCGGCCCCCGGTAAGGGCGGTGCAACTCCGCCTGGGGCAAAGACGCTTGAGAATCACTACAACAGGCCCCTCCCCCAGAAGATCAACAAGAAACACAGCCAGGACCAAGTACATCTACCAAGGAGTGCAGTTTCAATACCAAGGAGAGCGGCCGAATTCCAGAGGAGAAGAAAGCAAAGCACGGAACTCATGGCTTTCTCCCCATGATTCTTTAGACTTGCAGTTAATTTTTTTTTCTTTTTCAATTTTTTTTCTCTTCTGCTAATTTTTTTAACTTTTACCGTTTTCTTTTTTAATGTTTTTTAAATAGTTTATCTAATATATATATATATATATATATTTTTTTTTTTCCTTTTTATATTTTTATCGGCTTTCTTTTTTTAATAGATTCTTTTTTGTTTTCTTTCTGAACCCCTTTTTATCCCCTTTCTCCCGCCTCACGATCTGCGATCTCTTCTGATTTGGATAAAGCATATTTTCCTGGGGTTGTTGCCACCCTTTTAGTATTTTACTTGCTCCTTCATATACTCTTATCTGGACAAAATGACAAGGCAGAAAAATTCACCACAAAAAAAAGAACAAGAGGCAGTACCAAAGGTTAGAGACCTAATCAATACAGACATTGGTAATATGTCAGATATAGAGTTCAGAATGATGATTCTCAAGGTTCTAGCCGGGCTTGAAAAAGGCAAGGAAGATATTAAAGCAACCCTCTCGGGAGATATAAAAGCCCTTTCTGGAGAAATAAAAGAACTGAAATCTAACCAAGGTGAAATAAAAAAAGCTATTAATGAGGTGCAATAAAAAATGGAGGCTCTCACTGCTAGGATAAATGAGGCAGAAGAAAGAATTAGCGATATAGAGGACCAAATGACAGAGAATAAAGAAGCTGAGCAAAAGAGGGACAAACAGCTACTGGACCACGAGGGGAGATTTCAAGAGATAAGTGACACCATAAGACGAAACAACATTAGAATAATTGGGATTCCAGAATAAGAGGAAACAGAGAGGGGAGCAGAAGGTATGTTGGAGAGAATTATTGGAGAGAATTTCCCCAATATGGCAAAGGGAACAAGCATCAAAATCCAGGAGGTTCAGAGAACCCCCTTCAAAATCAATAAGAATAGGTCCACACCCCGTCACCTAATAGTAAAATTGACAAGTCTTAGTGACAAAGAAAAGTTCCTGAAAGCAGCCCAGGAAAAGAAGTCTGTAACGTACAATGGTAAAAATATTGGATTGGCAGCAGACTTATCCACAGAGACCTGGCAGGCCAGAAAGAGCTGGCATGATATATTTAGAGTACTAAATGAGAAAAACATGCAGCCAAGAATACTATATCCAGTTAGGCTATCATTGAAAATAGAAGGAGAGATTAAAAGCTTCCAGGACAAACAAAAACTGAAAGAATTTGCAAATACCAAACCAGCTCTATAGGAAATATTGAAAGGGGTCCTCTAAGCAAAGACAGACCCTAAAAGTAGTAGATCAGAAAGAAACAGAGACAATATACAATAACAGTCACCTTACAGGCAATACAATGGCACTAAATTCATATCTCTCAATACTTACCCTGAAACACATCGACAATAATACAATAATAGTAGGGGATTTTAGCACTCCCCTCACTGAAATGGACAGATCATCCAAGCAAAAGATCAACAAGAAAAAAAAGGCCTTAAATGACACACTGGGCCAGATGGACATCACAGATATATTCAGAACATTTCATCCCAAAGCAACAGAATACACATTCTTCTCTAGTGCACATGGAACATTCTCCAGAATAGATCACATTCTTGGTCCTAAATCAAGTCTCAACCGGTATCAAAAGTTGGGATCCTTCCCTGCATATTTTCAGACCACAATGCTCTAAAGCTAGAACTCAATCACAAGAAGAAATTTGGAAAGAACCCAAATACATGGAGACTAAACAGCATCCTTCTAAAGAATGAATGGGTCAACCAGGAAATTAAAGAAGAATTGAAAAAATTTATGGAAACAAATGATAATGAAAACACAACGGTTCAGAATCTGTGGGACACAACAAAGGCAGTCCTGAGAGGAAAATATATAGCGGTACAAGGCTTTCTCAAGAAACAAGAAAGGTCTCAGGTACACAACCTAACCCTACACCTAAAGGAGCTGGAGAAAGAACAAGAAAGAAACCCTAAACCCAGCAGGAGAAGAGAAATCATAAAGATCAGAGCAGAAATCAATGAAATAGAAACCAAAAAAATAATAGAACAAATCAAAGAAACTAGGAGCTGGTTCTTTGAAAGAATTAATAAGATTGATAAACCCCTGCCTGGCCAGACTTATCAAAAAGAAAAGAGAAAGGACCCAAATAAATAAAATCATGAATGAAAGAGGAGAGATCACAACGAACACCAAAGAAATACAGACAATTATAAGAACAAACTATGAGCAACTCTACACCAACAAATTTGACAATCTGGAAGAAATGGATGCATTCCTAGAGACATATAAACTACCACAACTGAACCAGGAAGAAATGGAAAGGCTGAACAGACCCATAACCAGTAAGGAGATTGAAACAGTCATCAAAAATCTCCAAACAAACAAAAGCCCAGGGCCAGATGGCTTCCCAGGGAATTCTACCAAACATTTAAAGAAGAACTAATTCCTATTCACCTGAAAATGTTCCAAAAAAAAAAAAGAAATAGAAGGAAAACTTCCAAACTCATTTTATGAGGCCAGCTTCGCCTTGATCCCAAAACCAGACAAGGATCCCATCAAAAAAGAGAACTACAGACCAATATCCTTGATGAACACAGATGCAAAAATTCTCGCCAAAATACTAGCCAATAGGATTCAACAGTACATTAAAAGGATTATTCACCACGACCAAGGATTTATTCCAGGGCTACAAGTTTGGTTCAACATCCGCAAATCAATCAATGTGATACAACACATTAATAAAAGAAAGAACAAGAACCATATGATACTCGCCATAGATGCTGAAAAAGCATTTGACAAAGTACAGCATCCCTTCCTGATCAAAACTCTTCAAAGTGTAGGGATAGACGGCACATACTTCAACATCATCAAAGCCATCTATGAAAAACCCACCGCAAATATCATTCTCAATGGAGAAAAACTGAAAGCTTTTCCGCTAAGTTCAGGAACATGGCAGGGATGTCCGTTATCACTACTGCTATTCAACATAGTACTAGAAGTCCTAGCCTCAGCAATCAGACAACAAAAGGAATTTAAAGGCATCCAAATCGGCAAAGAAGAAGTCAAACTATCACTCTTTGCAGATGATATGATACTCTATGTGGAAAACCCAAAAGACTCCACTCCAAAGCTGCTAGAACTTGTACAGGAATTCAGTAAAGTGTCAGGATATAGAATCAATGCACAGAAATCACTTGCATTTCTCTACACCAACAGCAAGACAGAAGAAAGAGAAATTAAGGAGTCCATCCCATTTACAATTGCACCCAAAACTATAAGATACCTAGGAATAAACCTAAGCAAAGAGACTAAGAATCTATACACAGAAAACTATAAAGTCTCATGAAAGAATTTGAGGAAGACACAAAGAAATGGAAAAATGTCCCATGCTCCTGGATTGGAAGAATAAATATTGTGAAAATGTCTATGCTACCTAAAGCAATCTACACATTTAATGCAATTCCTATCAAAGTACCATCCATTTTTTTCAAAGAAATGGAACAAATAATCCTAAAATTCATATGGAACCAGAAAAGACCTCGAATAGCCAAAGGAATATTGAAAAAGAAAGCCAAAGTTGGTGGCATCACAATTCCGGACTTCAAGCTCTATTACAAAGCTGTCATCATCAAGACCACATGGTACTGGCACAAAAACAGACACATAGATCAATGGAACAGAATAGAGAGCCCAGAAATAGACCCTCAACTCTATGGTCAACTCATCTTTGACAAAGCAGGAAAGAATGTCCAATGGAAAAAAGACAGCCTCTTCAATAAATGGTGTTGGGAAAATTGGACAGCCACATGCAGAAAAATGAAATTGGATCATTTCCTTACACCACACACGAAAATAGACTCAAAATGGATGAAGGATCTCAATGTGAGAAAGGAATCCATCAAAATCCTTGAGGAGAACACAGGCAGCAACCTCTTCGACCTCAGCCACAGCAACATCTTCCTAGGAACATCACCAAAGGCAAGGGAAGCAAGGGCAAAAATGAACTTTTGGGATTTTATCAAGATCAAAAGCTTTTGCACAGCAAAGGAAACAGTTAAAAAACCAAAAGACAACTGACAGAATGGGAGAAGATATTTGCAAGTGACCTATCAGATAAAGGGTAGTGTCCAAAATCTATAAAGAACTTAGCAAACTCAACACCCAAAGAACAAATAATCCAATCAAGAAATGGGCAGAGGACATGAACAGACATTTCTGTAAAGAAGACATTCAGATGGCCAACAGACACATGAAAAAGTGCTCCATATCACTTGGCATCAGGGAAATACAAATCAAAACCACCATGAGATATCACCTCACACCAGTCAGAATGGCTAAAATTAACAAGTCAGGAAATGACAGATGCTGGCGAGGATGCGGAGAAAGGGGAACCCTCCTACACTGTTGGTGGGAATGCAAGCTGGTGCAACCACTCTGGAAAACAGCATGGAGGTTCCTCAAAATGTTGAAAATAGAACTACCCTATGACCCAGCAATTGCACTGCTGGGTATTTACCCTAAAGATACAAACGTAGTGATCCGAAGGGGCACGTGCACCCGAATGTTTATAGCAGCAATGTCTACAATAGCCAAACTATGGAAAGAACCTAGATGTCCATCAACAGACGAATGGATAAAGAAGAAGTGGTATATATACACAATGGAATACTATGCAGCCATCAAAAGAAATGAAATCTTGCCATTTGCGACGACGTGGATGGAACTAGAGGGTATCATGCTTAGGGAAATAAGTCAATCGGAGAAAAACAACTATCATATGATCTCCCTGATATGAGGGAGAGGAGATGCAACATGGGGGGTTAAGGGGGTAGGAGAAGAGTAAATGAAACAAGATGGGATTGGGAGGGAGACAAACCATAAGTGACTCTTAATCTCACAAAACAAACTGAGGGTTGATGGGGGGAGGGGGTTTGGGAGGGGGGGTGGGGTTATGGATATTGGGGAGGGTATGTGCTATGGTGAGTGCTGTGAAGTGTGTAAACCTGGCGATTCGCAGACTTGTACCCCTGGGGATAAAAATATATGTTTATAAGAAATAAAATTAAAAAAAAAAAAACTAGGAAAAAAAAACTTAAAATAAAAAGTTGTGGTTTTGGAAAAAAAAAAACAAACAAAAAACAAAAAACCACATTGAGATACCACTTACACCAGTTAGAATGGCCAAAAATAGCAAGATAGGAAACAACATGTGTTGGAGAGGATGTGGAGAAAGGGGAACCCTCTTACACTGTTGGTGGGAATGCAAGTTGGTGTAGCCTCTTTGGAGAACAGTGTGGAGATTCCTCAAGAAATTAAAAATATAACTTTCCTATGACCCTGCAATTGCATTACTGGGTATTGACCCCAAAGACACAGATGTAGTGAAAAGAAGGGCCATCTGTACCCCAATGTTTACAGCAGCAATGGCCACGGTCGCCAAACTGTGGAAAGAACCAAGATGCCCTTCAACGGACAAATGGATAAGGAAGATGTGGTCCATATACACTGTGGAGTATTATGCCTCCATCAGAAAGGATGAATACCCATCTTTTGTAGCAACATGGACAGGACTGGAAGAGATTATGCTGAGTGGAATAAGTCAAGCAGAGAGAGTCAATTATCATATGATTTCACTTATTTGTGGAGCATAACAAATAGCATGGAGGACAAGGGGAGATGGAGAGGAGAAGGGAGTTGAGGGACATTGGATGGGGAGGTGAACCATGAGAGACTATGGGTTCTGAAAAACAATCTGAGGGTTTTGAAGGGGCGGGGGGTGGGAGGTTGGGGGAACCAGGTGGTGGGTATTAGAGAGGGCATGGATTGCATGGAGCACTGGGTGTGGTGCAAAAACAATACTGTTATGCTGAAAAGAAATAAAAAGTTAAAAAAAGAAAAAAAAAACTTAAGAGGATTCAAGAGAATCAAATGGCATAAAATATAAGGCCTGCTCTCAAATAATTGATAATCTTATTAAGAAGATGTAGCATACATATACAGATGCATGACTATAGAGGTAACATAGTCTCATTGTCCAATAATTCCTGATATTGGACCTTAAAAGTGATATCCAGAATGTTGCAGAAATCTACTTGAAAGAACTGAAACTACAATGGGCTTTGAAAGTTCAATATGATTTGGAAAAATAAAAAGCACTTTTGGGACAATGTGAGGTAGTAAACCATCAGCACTATACCCAGGTGTCCAGGATGTCCCCTTTGTCTAAAGAGTTGTTTTGCCATACTTTGAAACCTTTTAGAGATGTTAAAAAAAATTTACATCATAGGTATAGGGATATGTGATGTGAGCAAGATATTTTGAATAGCACTTTACCATGTCCTCAGTCTTCAAACTTCAGAATAGACTCAGAATTTGGCACAAAATATGATTATGGCTTAGTCTAATTTATGTTAAATGGGAAAGAACATGATTGTTGGATCCAGTGAACTCTTTCATTCCTTCTGGGCACCAGCACACTTAAGTGGTGTGTGTGTGTTTGTGTGTGTGTGTGTGTGTATGTGTGTGTGTGTTTGAAACTGTTGTTTCAATTCAGTGTATGCCCTGGACTTTTGAATTTGATAATAAAACACAAAAGACATAAACCATTACAAATAAATTTCTGCTAAACAATCTAGATGACAAGTAGAAAGTTTTTTTTGCATAACAACAGAATGATAATAAAGATAATAAAGATAAAGATGATAATCTTTATTCAAAATAAAATTATTTTAATACTTATTATTAAAACTATATAGTCATAAAATCCTTTTTACATGCAGTAGTAGAATTAAATCTTTAAAGAATCACTATTATGAATGTATCAACAAGTAAAACAAGTTTGTTTATGTACTTATAAAATGACATAGCCAGCTTCCAAATTGGAGTAACCACCAATAATTTGTGAGTCTCGATGCTATCCATAATGCTCTATGCTCCAGTGTTCTCAGTCATAGGTTATTTAATCTTCTATCCACTGAGAGATATTTAGAAAAGGATACCACATACAAAGTAGGTAGGAAAGGCTGAGACACAAGCCATCATACACCCCACTTGTGGTATAGTAATCCATAATCAGGAGATAACTTAAAACCCAGAACTTCTCCCTGTAGAGTAAAATTCTTGTACCACACACTGGACACTCCAACTTTTAAAACAAGCAGTTGAGAGATGAATCCCCAAAACATCTGGTTTCAAAGGTGAATGGGGCTTACAGAGGGCCTCTCAGACCACAGAGACTGGTGGAACACAATCTTTATACTCTCCCTCTACTTTACATCAATTTGTCAGTATCTCACAGAAAAAAAGCTTACATCCTCTCTGTGCCCATACTGTTGCAGCTTCTACCAGAGGACACATCTATATTGCCTGGTTCTGGTGACTAGAAATTGCCTGGTTCTGGTGACTACAAGTGTTTATGCTCATGGGTTCCACAGGAATATAACCAATGGAGAAAAAGTTGTGTGTGTGTGTTTTAAAGACTTTAAATAGCTACTAACCCCCAGGGCACAACAAAAGTCAATAGACCCAGGAGCTCCATCATACTGTGGGAGAGACTTACTAGCTTATTACTAAGCTATACCCTGAAAGGTAGCTTTCTAATAAAACGCACATCTAATAGCTCACGGTGACACTATTTTTGTTCTCCCTTTGCCACATTCCAGAGCGCATATCTCTCAGATACATGTCTGGTACCCAGTTATTCTTTTGGTGTTCCGGCTTTTGCAACTGCTAGGCAGGGGATGTCTCTTGATTGCCTGGGTCTGGTGGCCAGGAGGGCTTGCATTTTAGGGCCCCATCAGACTATAACAATAGGAGAGATAGGTCTTGGCAGGCTATCAACACTATGGCACTTCACAGACAGCAGACAGAAATACATTTTTAGCCTTTGTGTAAGAGAGGCCAACTTGCTAATCCTGGAGCTTCAGGTTTAGGGGCAGGTTTCAGTTGTGGCACACAGAAAAAAAAGTTTAAAAAGTGCTGCCAGGGAACATAGGCCAGGGAATGCCATCTTTGTGCTCTTTTTCTATTTTACTATTTACTAGTATCTCTAAAATACTATACTCATCTGGAAGTATACTCATCCGGAGCCCCAATTTTTGCCACTACTGCCCAGGGAACACCTTCAAACTGCTTGGCTCTGGGGCCCAGCAGGGCTTATATTTGCAGTCCCACAGGTTCTTTAAAGGTTGTTGTCTGAGAGTATGGCTTTGAATCAGCCTGATTTAGGTTCTGATTAAGAATCCTACTCTTCAGGACAGTGATGGTCTTGCACACACTCAACTACAGTTGACTCTTAGACAACATGGGGTTTAAGGGTGTGGACGCCTTCTGTAAATATCCATGTATAGTTTGACTCCCCCAAAACTTAACTACTAATATTGAGAGCCACAAGGGATCACTTTTTACTGTGATCCAAACTTTACATGAAGATGATTAGTCTCACATGGTGTTTAAGTGATCTCTTGCAATACTTGAACTCATTAAAATAACAATAGGAGGTGGCTACAAAATTACTACAGTAGAACACTATGTACTACAGTTAATTTTAAGCAGTTGTGATTGAATACTGCATCCCTGTATTTGTTTACATTTCTCTCAAATAGAAATGGTGCTATGTATGGTCTGTAAGTGTTTGTGTGTATAAGTTTTGATAATTTTAACTTTTTATGATGGTATATATTTTATAATATTAATATTAAGTTTATATTTATAATATCATGGGTGCATATATTAATATTAATAGTATGTATTTTTATATATAGAATGTTATATGTTATATGTAAATATTAATATTAATAGTGTATATACTATAGTAAATTAGTGTTTGTTTTACTATGATAAAATAGATGGTATCTACATATATTTTATGAATTTATGACATACTTAAATTTTCTTATATTTTTATATTTCTAACCAACATAATTCATCTTTAAATTTTTCAAAATTATCAAAAAATCTCCAAAACTTTTTCCAATATATTTACTGAAAAAAATCTTCACACAAATGGATCCACACAGTTCAAACCCATATTGTTAAGGCCCAATTGTACTGGAAGCTATTAAAAATAAATAGGCTGCTTGAACAATCACAAAGGTTTTAGAGATGTCATACATAAGGTCAATCTTACAAGACTGGGAGTTATGGCGGTGTCATTTATTTATTTATTTTTAAATTTAATTTAATTTAATTTTTTTAAGATTTTATTTATTTATTTGACAGACAGAGATCACAAATAGGCAGAGAGGCAGGCAGAGAGAGGGGGAAGCAATCTCCCTGCTGAGCAGAGAGCCTGTTGCAGGGCTCCATCCCAGGACCCTGAGATCATGACCTGAGCCTAAGGCAGAGGCTTAATCCACTGAGCCACCCAGGTGCCCTGGCTGTGTCATTTAATGCAAAGAAACCAACACAAAGAGTTAAGCAAAGTGAAGAAACAGGGAAATATGTTCCAAATGAAAAAACCTGATAAAATCTAAAACAAGCAAACAAACTAACAAAATCTTAATACAAGGTTGAAAGTAACAGTCCAAAAGATGCTCACTGCACTCAAGGAAGAATAGATGAACACAGTGGAAACTTCAATGGAATAGAAAACATGGGAAAGGAGACACAGAATGGAAGTATACAATAATTAAACTGAAAAAAAAAATACACTAGAGCAGATTAAGTGAAATAGAAAAAAAAAAGTAAACTGAGAGACAGAGTAGAGGAACTCACCCAATCAGAGCAGTGAAAAGAAGAAAAAAAAAAGGAGGAAAAAGAGTGACAGTAGCTTAAGGGAATTATGGAATCTCAAGTGAACTAACATTCCATTATAGGACTCCCAGAAGGAGAGGAGAGAGAAAAGGAGACAGAAAAAAATATTTGAAGAATTAATGGCACTAAAATTCTCTAACCTGGAGAAAGAAAGACATATCTAGTCCCAGGAAGATGATTCCAAATTAGATGAGCTAATGAGACCCATATCAAGATACGTTATGACTAAAATCTGAAAAATTAAAAATAAGGAAAGAATCTTAAAAGCACTGAAAGGAAAACAACTTGTTATAGACCACGAAACTCCTGTAACATGATTGTCAGATATTTTAGTAGAAACTTTGCAGGGCAGAAAGGAACAATTTTACATATTCAAAGTTATCATTCAGAAATGATTGAGAGGTAATTTTTTTTCCAGATAAACAAAAGTGAAAATAATACATCACCAGTACACCAGCCTTATAAGCAACATTAAAAAGAATTATTTAAGCTGAAAAGAAAGGGCAGTAATTAGTAACAAGAAAACATATGAAAATATTGATTTCACTGTTGAAAGTAAATATATAGTAAAGGTAGTAGATTCATAACTTATAAAGCTAGTATAAAGGTTAAAAGAAAAAAAAAATAGAAAAATGAAGGATACTACAATAATTAGTTAAGGAATATACAAGATAAAAAGTTGTAAAATATAACACCAAAATAAAACATGAGGGGGATAAAAATGTAGAGCTTTAGAATGCATTCAGACTTAAGCTGTTAATAACTTCAAGTACTTATAAATGTAAATTGTTATATGTAAACCTCATGGTAAACACCAAGCAAAAACTTATGGTAGATACACAAAACTTAATGAGAAAGAAATCTAAGCATACCCTTGAAGAAAGCTATCAAGCAAAAAGAAGAGAGCAAGAGAAGGAAACAAAAGAACTACAAAACAACCAGTAAATGATTAACAGAATGACAATTAGTATATACATATTAATAATTACTTAAAATATAAATGTATTAAATTCCCCAATCAAAAGATAGAGTGGCTGAATGAATATATATGTATATATATGAATATGAATATATATATATGATTTCATCTATGTGTTTCCTACATGAGACCCACTTCACATGTATGGACATATGCAAAATGAAGGGACAGAAAAAGGCATTCCACACAAATGGAAATCAAAAGAAAACTAGGGGAGCTATGCATATATTAGACAAAAGAGACCTTATGCACCAAAATAGGGACATCTAAATATGTAAAACAAATATTAACAGACCTAAAGGGAGAAATAGATAGCAATAAAATAATAATAGGAAACTCTAATACCCACTTACATTAAAGGCTAGATCATTTAGAAAGAAATTCAATGAAGAAATATTTGCTTTAAATGACACATTTGACCAGATAGACTTAAAAAATATACATAGAACATTTCTTCAAAAACAGCAGAAGACATTCTTCTCAAGTACACATGGAACATTCTTAAGGATAGATCATATTTAGGCTACAGAACAAGCCATAACCAACTTAAGAAGACAGAAATCATATCAAGCATTTTTTTTCCATCTACAATGATATGAAACTAGAAATCAATTTCAAGGAAAAGACTAGATAATTTATAAATATGTACAGACTAAAGAGCAGGCTACTAAACAACCAATGGGTGGATGAATAAATTGAAAATGAGATTAAAAAACACCTTGAGACAAATAAAGATGGAAATAGAAAATTTATGGGATGAAGTAAGGGCAGTTATAAGAGAAAATGTCATAGTGATAAATGGCTACCTCAAAAAAACAATAAAAATTTCAAATAAGCAACCTAACGTTGTACCTCAAAAACTAGAACAAATGAAGCCTAAAATTAGTAGAAAGAAGGAAATAACAAAGATCAGAGCAAAAATATAGACTAAAAAGACAATTGAAAAGAACAATGGAACTGAGAACAGTTTCTTTGAAAAGATAGACAAAATTAACAAGACTTTAGCTAGACCAGCCAAAAACAAAGAGCTCAAATAACTATATACAAATAAATAAAATCAGAAATAAAAGAGGAGACATTAAAACTGAAATTCAAAAGATTGTGAAACTTCTACAAAAAATTATAGATCAACAAATTACCCAACCTAGAAGAAAAGGATAAATTCCTAGAAACACACAATCTTCCAAGACTAAATCATGAAGAAATTATAAATCTGAACAGACCAATTTTAGTAAGGAGATTGAGCAATATTTTAGAACTCCCTACAAAATAAGATGACTTCACTAGTGAATTCTATCAAACATTCAAAGAAGAATTAAAGCCAATCCTTCTCAGGGTGCCTGGGTGGCTCAGTGGGTTAAGCCGCTACCTTCGGTTCAGGTCATGATCTCAGGGTCCTGGGATCGAGCCCCGCATCGGGCTCTCTGCTCAGCAGGGAGCCTGCTTCCTCCTCTCTCTGCCTGCCTTTCTGCCTGCTTGTAATCTCTGTCTGTCAAATAAATAAATAAATAAAATCTTAAAAAAAAAAAAACAATCCTTCTCAAACTCTTCATAAAAATAAGAAGGGATATGCAAATGGTAAATTATTGAACACCACATTTAATGATGTGCTGTAAGTTGACTAATTGAATTTAACTTAAAAAATAGAAAGGAAAGGGAAAGGAAAGGAACACTTCCAAAAATCATTTTATGAAGCAGTGTTACTCAGACCAAAAGCAGACAAAAATGTCACAAGAAAAGAAGAGTAAAGCCCACTATCCCTGTGAACATAGATGTAAAAATCCTCAACAAAATATTAGCAAACTGGTTTTAACAATACATTAAAAGACTATACACCATGATCAAGTAGGATTTATCTCAGGGATACAATGATGGCTCAACATCTGCAGGTCAATCAACATGATAGACCACATTAACAAAACGAAGGAGAAAAATTATATTATTACCTCGATACTTGCAGAAAATATTATTTGACAGAATTCAACAACCATTTATGTAAAAACTCTCAACAAAGAAGGTGTAGATGTACATCAACATAATAAGGCCATTTTTGACAAGCCCACAGTTAACATTATACCCAATGGAAAAAACCTGAAAGCTTCTCTTTTAAGATCAGGAAAAAAAACAAGAATGCTAATTCTTACTATTTTTTTAAGGTTTTATTTATTTATTTGACAGAGAGAGAGAGATCACAAGCAGGCAGAGAGGCAGGCAGAGAGAGAGGGGGAAGCAGGCTCCCTGCTGAACAGAGAGCCCTATGCGGGCCTCAATCCCAGGACCCTGAGATCATGACCTGAGCTGAAGGCAGAGGCTTTAACCCACTGAGCCACCCAGGCACCCTCATTCTTACTACTTTTATTAAACATAGTACTGGAAGTCATAACCACAGAAATCAGGAAAGAAGAAGAAGAACCAGCAGAGGAGGAGGAGGAGGAGGGAGGGCAGGCAAGGGGGAGAAGGAGAGGAAGAAGAAGAAGAAAAAGAGGAAAGAAGGAAGAAAGGACAGAAGGAAGGATGAGAGGAAGGGAGGAAAAGAGGAAGAGGTTGGGAGGGAGGAAGGGAGTGAGGGAGGAAGGTAGGATGGATGGGGAAGGAAAGGGAAAGAGAAGAGGGAAATAAAAAGAAGAAAGAAAGAAAAGCATCCAAATTCGAAAGGAAGAGGTAAAATTGTCACTATTTTCAGATAAAACACTATATATAGAAATCCCTAAAGAATGTACCAAAAAATGAGAACTAATAAATGAATTCAGTGAAGTTTTGGGACATGCATTAATGTACAGAAATCTCTTACATTTCTATGCACTAATAATGAAGAGGCAGAAAGAGAAACTAAGAAAACAATCCCATTTACAATTGCACCAAGAAGAATAAAATATTTAGGAATAAATTTTCCAAGAAGGTAAAAGACCCATAGTCTGAAAACTGTAGAACATTGTTGAAATTGAAGACAATAAAAACAAATGGAAATGTATACCATGCCTTTTGGATTGGAAGAATTAATATTGTTAAAATGTCTACACTACCAAAAGCAATCTACAGCAATCCCTATCAAAATTCCAATGGCATTTTTCACAGAACTAGAATAAAAAATACAAAATTTGTATGGAATCTCAAAAGGCCCCAAATAGCCAAACCAACATTAACAAAGAAGAGCAATGCTGGACACATCATGCTGACTGAATTCAAATTCTATTACAAAACTATAATAAACAATACAGAATGGTATTGGCATAA
This sequence comes from Lutra lutra, assembly GCF_902655055.1. Taxonomy (NCBI): domain Eukaryota; kingdom Metazoa; phylum Chordata; class Mammalia; order Carnivora; family Mustelidae; genus Lutra; species Lutra lutra. Next base: position 33,537,625 of record NC_062287.1, on the reverse strand, counting down.
AAACAGGCTCATGGATTAATGGAAGAAAATAGCCCATGAAAAAACTTATGCATATATGGTAAATTAATTTACAACCACCACAACAAAAATAAGAATATACAAAGGGGAAAGAAGAGTCACGTCAATAAAAGGTATTGGGAAAACTGGGAAGCCACATGCAAAAGAATGAAATTGAACCAATGTCTTAACACAACACACCGAATTAACTCAAAATGGATCAAACACTTGAATGTAAAATCTGAAACTATAAAACTCTTAGAAGAAAACATGGGCAGTAAGTTCTTTGTCATTGCTCTTGGCAATTATTTCTTGGACTTGACACTGGAATCAAGGAAACAAAAGCAAAAAATAAGCAAGTAGCACTACTTCAAATACAAAGTTTCTTCACAACAGAGGAAATTATCAACAAAATGAAAAGCCCACCTACAGAATGGAGAAAGTATTTGTAAATCATGTATCTTATAAGGGGTTACTATCCAAGCAAAATTTTTAAAAACCTCATACAACAATAGCAAAAACAAAAACAAAACAAAACAAGAAAATAAAACAAAAAATACACTTCAAGTAAAAAATGGGCATAAAATCTGGACAGATATTTTTCTATAGACATTCAAATGGCCAACAAGTGCATGAAAAGTTGCTCAGCATCAGTAATCATCAAGGAAATGCAAATCAAAACCAAAACAATATATCACCACACACCTGTTAGAGTAGCTATTATCAAAAGGGCAAGAAATAGCAAGTGCTGACAAGAATGTGGAGAAAAGGGAACCCATAAACATTATTGGTGGAAAAAGCAGATCACTACAGCCATAATTCCACAATAAGGAGTTTCCTCAAAATATTAAAAATAGAACTACCATATAATTCAGCAATTCCACTTCTCAGTATTTATCTGAAAACAAAACAAAACAAAACTCTACCTCAAATAGATACACACAACTCCATGTTCATTGCAGTATTATTTACAATAGCCAAGATAGGGAAATGACCTAAAAGTCCATGGACAGATGAATGGATAAAGAAAATATGGTATATAGACACCATAAAAAGAATGAAATCTTGACAGTTGTGACAAAATAGATGGACCTTGAGGGCATTATCCTCAATGAAATTAATTAGAGAAAGACATATACTACATGATCTCATTTATATCTGGAATCTAAAAAAATAAAACAAAACAAGCTCGTAGATCCAGATGATGGATTGATATTTGCCAAAGGCAGGGCCTGGCATTTGGGAAAAATATGTGAAGAGAATCAAAAGGTACCTACTCCCCATTATAAAATAAGTAAGTCATGCAGATATAATGTACAACATGGAGACTATAGTTAATAATACTGTATTGCATATTTGAAAGTACTTAACAGAGTAGATCTTAAAATTCTCATCACAAGAAAAATTTCTGTAACTATGTATGGTGATGTGGTGATCATTTCAAAATATATAAAAATATTGAATATTTATGTCAAATGTTTAAAACTAATTGATGGTGTATATCAATTATACCTCAAAAAGAAAATATATATATATATAGGACAATTTTAGTTTTCCAAACTGTGATAAAAATTTCCTCTACAGTTTCTAGAGCTGGAAATGATGCCTAGAATCCTATAATAGATCAGTCTGTCTCAAAAAGAATTATCTTGACCAAAAATTATCAATAGTACTGAGGTTGAAAAACACAGTACTTCTCTTCAACATTGAATAAGGCTAACCTGTGTAACCAATATGGTATTGTGAAAATAATAGTGTGTAAATTCTAAGCTCAAGTCTTAGAAAGCAGTGTGGATTCAGTCTTTCTCTGTCTTATGTTGTCTACTCTGGGGAAAACTTGTTGCTGTGTTGTTAAGGCACTCATGTAGACATATAGACAGGCCCACATGATGAACTATGTCTTTTGAAAGACATGTGAATGAACCACCTTGGACACAAATTCCCCAGCCCCAGTGAAACCCTCAGATGCCTGCATCTGTAAGAATCATGCCCAAAACTCCCAAGATTCTCTGAGGCAGAGCTACTCAATTAAGCTACTTCTGAATACCTAAATCGAAACTGTGAGACAATAGATGTTTGTTGCTTTTAGTCATCAAAGTCTGGGGTAATGTTTTGGGCAGAAATAGATTTTTAAAAGGCATAAATTAAATTTTCGTAAAAGTATTATGCTTCTTAGAGCCTTAGACAACTGTGTATCCCACTATACAATTAGATTAGGTTTTATCCCCGACTTTGGGTATAAGAAGGCATACATTTGCCTTTCCCCCATCAGGCACCCAGAGTTAATCAGTTTTTAAATCCTTTCCATCAAAACTACATCCCACACCACAGAACATTGATATCACCAGGGATCTTGTTAGCAATGCAGAATCTCAGACAATATTTCAGAAGTACTAAATCAGAATCCGGATATTTACATATCCCCAGGTTACTTAAAGACCATTTTAAAATTTGTCTTAAGACAAATTAAAATTTGTCTTAAGACAAATTAAGAGGCTAGAATGAGGAATGAAGTAAAACACTAAACAAAGCTGTACCACTAATTAATAGCTTTTATATGTTGAAACTGAAAATTAGCACAAATGCATAAAGTGGTATTTTATATTGATAACTTAGTTTTATTCATTGTTAGGACTTTCTGTACACTTTCTTAAATTATAGATATTTAGATTCTTGAAGTTTTGCTGTAGTGGTATTAAGGCAACTTTTTGTTTTGTGGCTGATTATTTTCTAAGTCTTGGTGTTAAGTATATTTATTGGTTCTTTCTTCACAAAAGAAACTCAAAGCTCTGGTGTATATGTTTTCTATATGCCTAGATTTTTACTATATATAATGATATTAAAACCAACTCTAGTGTAGGAATATAGGATTATTTCTCAAAGCAATGAGCTTTTAAAATGCCAGTTAATGTCAGGAACTTGGCAATTCTAGTTCTCGAAGAGTGTATGTAGATTAGCTCTGTGCTGTCAAAACCTTAAAAACTTGCCTAGTAACAATTGAAATTTTCTTGTATCTAGAAATAAAAATTAGCTGCCATAAGAGGCAGTAGATGAGAAATACGCTTTATATAGAATACAATTTGTGTTTCTGCTGTGGATGCCTTCATTATCATTTCAAATTTTTTATTTGATACTGTTAATCACATTATTTTTCCTTGAATTTCTAAATACAACATTGTTGACTGTCACTTTTTTGTGTATATCTAAGGTGAAGATGCTGGGTTTTCCTCCTCTGCTAGACTTCTAATCTTGGACTTATTCAGGCTTTGACATCTTTTTATTCTTCCTGTATACTTTCTCCTATGTAATTACTATTTATATGTCCATGAATCTCCCCCTATACATCTCCAAACCATACATTTCCTCCATACTTTTCATTCATATTATCTAATTGTCTCAATCAACACTCACTTGGAAATCTCATAGATATCTGAATTGGACATAATCAAAATGTAATTATTCTTTTCTCACCAACAAACATCTGTTCTTCCCCTTTTGTTCCAAATCTCAGAAAATAGTGTTATCTATCCATTTGTTCAAGCCAGAAAGACAGTTGCCCTCTTTTCTTTTACCCAATTCCACATTCACATTACCATTATATCTTAATTGTTCTGATTTGGAAATGCATATTGAGTCTATAAACACATTTTTCTGTTGGCTTAAACCACTTTAGTTACTCATCTGAAATAGCCTTCTAAATGGTTCCCTGTCTGCCACCAATGAACAGGGTGCCTTCTTTAAACATAAAATCATGTAATGTAACATTCTTTCTGTAAATTCTTTAATAGAAACTCATTACACTCAGACTGAATCTAGACCTATACTGGTCTACCTATTTCATCTCACATTTGCTGCTCTCCAGCTCCTCTTTCTACTTCAAATATGCATATCATGGTATATGATATAATTTGTTTACTAATTCAGTAAAATCATAGATACTCTGTCCATAAGACAAGTTATTTCTAAAAAGCAAATCACAAATATATTACTATACTTTGATTTTATCTTAGAATGTAAAATAATATTGATATTTTTGTACTTTTTTCTGAAGTGTTCAATGGTATATGGACAGTATGAATTAAAAAGTTATCTACTGGTGAGCGCCTGGGCCACTCAGTGGGTTAAAGGCTCTGCTTTCAGCTCAGGTCATGATCCCAGGGTCCTGGGATTGAGCCCTCTCTGCTCCCAGGGATCCTGCTTCCCCTTCTCTCTCTGCCTGCCGCTCTGCCTACTTGTGATCTCTGTCTGTTGAATAAATAAATAAAATCTTTAAAAAATAATAAAACAAAAAGTTATCTACTGGCTATTAGCAAAAAGAAAGAAATAGCAAGTGTTGGCAAGGATGTGAAAAAAAGAGAACTTTCTTTCATTCACTGTTGATGGGAATTTAAGTTGGTGCAGCCACTATGGGAAACACTATGGAGGTTTCTTAAAAAATAAAAATAAAACCAGCAACTGCTTCTGGCTATTTATCCAAAGAAAACAAAAACGCTAACTCAAAATGATATATTCACCCCCTTAATTTATGGCAGCACTTTTTACAATAGTGTAAATAATGTATGGAAACAACCTAAGTGTCCATTAATAGAAGAATGGACAGAGAAATTGTGATACATATATAATGGAATATTATTCAGACATAAAAATGAAATCTTGCCATTTGCAACAATATGGGTGGACTTTGAGGACACTGAGTTAAAGTAAATGAGTCAGAGAAAGACAAACACTATATGATTCCACTATTACATGATAGCTAAAATGACAGCAATGAAAGTAAAATAAAACAAATGAATAAAAAAAATCCATAGATCCAGAGAACCAATTGGTGTTTGCCAGAGGCAGGGTAGACAAAATGGGTAAAGGGAATAAAACTATATAAATATCTACTTATAGTATAAATATGACATAAGAATACATTATACAGCATGGTAACTATAGTTAATAATATTGTATCATATATCTGAAAGTTGCTAAGAGAGTAAATCTTAAAACTTCTCATTGCAATACAAAATCTGTATGGTGATAGGTATTCATTAGACTTACTGTGCTGATCATTTCACAATATATACAAGTATTGAATCATTGTGCTGAATATCTCAAATTAATATCATGTTATATCTCAATTATACCTCAATAAAAAAGAGAAAATATTAATTATATAACATTAAATTTCTCTGGTTCAAAAGAAGTAATTCATATAAAACAAAAAAATATTTATCATGCTTAGTGAGTATTAGATTCCTATTTATCTGTTCATATGTTTTTTTTTAAAGATTTTATTTATTTATTTGACAGACAGAGATCACAAATCAGCAGAGAGGCAGGCAGAGAGAGAGAGGGGGGGGAAGCATGTTCCCTGCTGAGCAGAGAGCCCGATGCGGGGCTCGATCCCTGAACCCTGGGATCATGACCTGAGCCAAAGGCAGAGGCTTTAACCCACTGAGCCACCCAGGTGCCCCTGTTCATATGTTATTTTTAAGTAGAATATTTAGCCCTCAATGTTTTATCTTAGGGGAAAAATATCATACTGGTGTTATTTTGGATTGATTTTTGCCAAACTCAGCATCTGCCTTACTTGAAATCTTTTGCTAAACTGAAGATCTTTGGTTCTGGATGAAGCATGCTTTCTACTTTGTGAAGAGGATATCACAGGCTATATGTGTGACAGTTCTTTCTAGTAAGCTATGAGTGCATGCAGAGAAGGAAGGTTACTGCTCTGCCAGCTGGAAGAAATGCCTTAAATTGCATACTCTCTAGGCCACTGTCTTGAAATTAAAGATGCTGTGGCCAAGGTCCTTTTGCTAATTTTTTTACAATGTTGCCATCAGTCTAATCACTTCTTACTTTTAACGTTATTATTTTAAGGAGAAATCCAACCCTAGAAGAAACATTCTTTCAGATAATATTTCTGAGCAACTCTAAAGTAGTAATATTTGACCAGATATGTCACTGACAATGTTTTATGTTGTTTTGCAAATGAATACAGACATTGCTATTGCCTAAATAGAAGAAAACCCAAGACCAATGTTTTCAGCTTATGCTATACTTATGGATGATTGATTATTTTGACAAGAAGTCTAGAAGAACAGACTTTTAAAAAATGTTAATGAGCTAACAACATAGACCTATAAAAAGCATCATTTAAATTTCCTGTTGCTTCCCGGATGTGTCACATAATTACTATCTCACTTTTATAGAGAAGAGAGTTTAAAATAATGAAATTATTGCTTTAATCAAGGCCTATAACTTTTTTCTTCCAAAATCTCAGTAGTTTCTCAAAGTTCATTTTGTTAAATTCTAAAAGCATTCTGTTTGTTTTTAATTTTTTTGTTTTAATTCCAATATAGTTAACACACAGTATTATATTAGTTTCAGGTGTACAATATAGTGATTCAACTGCTTTCACTGCTTCTTTTTTTTTTTAAAGGTTTTCAATTTTTTTTAAAGATTTTATTTATTTATTTGACAGAGAGATCACAAGCAGGCAGAGAGGCAGGCAGAGAGAGGAGGAAGCAGGCTCCCCGCTGAGCAGAGAGCCCAATGCGGGGCTCGATCCCAGGACTCTGAGATCATGACCTGAGCCGAAGGCAGCGGCTTAACCCACTGAGCCACCCAGGTGCCCCACTTTCACTGCTTCTAACATGAGTAATACTTTGTTTTAGAACATTCCTCAGAAAATATAGCTATTTATGTAATGTCACTCAGCTGATATATCATAACAACATTCTATGAGTTTGGTTAAATCTAGAAATAATAGCTTTGTAATAATCTGACCTCCACTTAGCTATGAAGATTTAAGCATGTAGCTTCCTCTATAGCCAGCATTTCACAGATTTTATTTTACATCTCATTAACTATTGGATCTAGAAGAGCATCCATTTCTAATTTTCAAGGCAATAAACTCACCATAGATGTGAGTTAAATGCTATAGAATTCATGCAATGATTATTTTATAATAGCTCAACAGAAACCTATGAGCCCTCAAGAATGGAATTTTTGATTCAGGAATCTCAGAAGGTAAATTGGGATGCAATGTTTGAGCTGCTTTCCAGAACACCTAGCTTCTCATTATAAAGACAGTCCTGAGCATTGGCATAGACTAAAGTGAGAGTTTTGCCATCTTCATCTGTTCATTGTAGCTTCCTAAGGTGTTCTATTTCCTTACATGTTTTCCACATCTCAAGCCTTGCTCTCTAGTTTAGACCCATTATTTATGTTTTATTTTCCCCCTTCTAATAAATTCCCTTAACCATTACTATGTACACTTCAAATTTCCTAATTCTATAATGAGTCATTAATACCACACTTCCCTCCTACTAACACTTCAAATGCCAAATAATAAAATAGAGATACGTTATGGGCAGTTAGGTACTTTATATAACTTGGGCTCAGAATTTAGGTTAGGTACAGTAACTGAATAAATAATTAAAAGTAGTGAAAGAAATAAAGCAACATAATTTGTTTCTACCTTGTCAATTTGCTGGCATGTTTCAGATCATTGTTTATTCCCTGTCCCAAGACAAGTCCTAGATTTTGATATTTGTATGACATAGATAGAATATGCTCTCGTCCATTACACTAAGGCAGTGTCTACTTTCAAGGAGCTTGTAGCCACCCTAATTGTGGAGAAACTTAGGAGTTGGTATTGAAATACAAATCAAATGGAATAAATGAACATTTCTTGAAATAAATGACATAATTTTTTAAATTATAATATATATTTTTTAAAAGATAAGGTAAAGAATTAAAGGAAAGTTCATTCCAGATGCTGCAATCATAGGGCAGGAAGATAAGTTGTTTATGTTTTTGTTTTAAGATTTTACTTTTAACTAATCTCTATATCCAACATGGAGCTCAAACTTACAACCCTGATGTCAAGAGTCACATGCTCTATCAAGTCAGCCAGCCAGGTATCTCAGGAAGATATATTAAGTGGAATTTATTAGGATGTAAAATAGGGAGATGTGCATGAGAGATGTGTTAAGGGACACTCTCTTTATACTAGTGGGTTTGAGTGTTATTTTTAATATTATGAAGAGTCTTTGGAGAATATTAGGCAAGGGTGAATATACTATGTGCAGAGTTCACAAAATTTATTTGAGAGTAATATAGAAGATATATTTCAGGTAAAGAAAAATAAAAACTGTCAGGAAGCAGTCCAGTTAGTAAAAGGCAGTTAGTGATAATCCTGGAGATAAAGGGTTAGATTTCATAGATATTAAGGAGTTAGACTTTGGTTCTTCCTTTTCAAGCTCATAGGTGTTTCTTTATGAAATAGCCTTTTTTCCCTGGAATATATCTTCAGTGTATCTACTATCCAACACTAAAGCATGTAGGCTGCCTTCTGGAACAATCATAGTTTTTGTATATTTGAGTTATCGTTTGCATTCCCTATAGAAAATTTGCACTGTTAAACTTACTCAACCTAAATGTAGTGACCACCTCTGTAGGCAAGACTCTGTGATTTGTGAGTCTTAAAATATAAGAAAGAAAGATGAGGCACATGGAAAACGAGTGTCACAAGTGTGGAACAGACAAAAAATTCAGAACTGTATATGATCTTTACCAAGAAAAATCAACAGAAATTTATCCTAGATGTTCCATATTAACGTTACTTAAAAGTGGACAAGATGGGGCACCTGGGTGGCTCAGTGGGTTAAGCCTCTGCCTTCGGCTCAGGTCATGATCTCAGGGTCCTGGGATCAAGCCCCACATCGGGCTCTCTGCTCAGCGGGGAGCCTGCTTTCCCCCCGCACCCGTCTCTCTGCCTGCCTCTCTGCCTACTTGTGATCTCTCTCTCTCTGTCAAATAAGTAAATAAAATTAAAAAAAAAAAAAGTGGACAAGATATAAATATGTGAAGAGAAACATTAGTGTTCTATGAACAGAAAGAAATAATTATATGAAGGGGAAATGAAATAATTGTAGCAAAATTAATTGACTAGGCACAGGGTTTTTACTAAGAAATATTGAGACTTAACGGAATTCTTTTCTCTGTAATGTCACCTAAAGTAAGAGAAGACCTGATGCCTAATGATCTTGTTTTCTTAAAAAGCAAACAAACAAACAAACAAACAAACAAACAAAAATCAGTTTGCAAAGATGAAATGTGACCACCAGAGACCTATATTTCTAATTTACATCCAACAATATACTAATGAGATCTAATTCAAAGTTCACAGAAGTATGTGAGGGTGAGCATTTAAAAATGATGACATCAACTTTTTTGTTTTGTTTTGTTTTTTGTTTTTGTTTTTTGGTCTATGGATTGGTAGTGAGACTTTTTTTTCTTTCATAGTAGACTTTCTTATGTAAAAGTTAGACAATAGTAAACATTCTTAATGAAGGATGAGATGAAAGTACTAGTTATAGCTGCATGTATATCTGCCCATTTTTCTTGTACATTAATATTTCACTATGCTAAAGTCAATAGCCTCGTTACCAGATTATGCATGTATAGACTTCCAGAAATATATCTACTTTGGTTTAGGAAATATACAGCTCTTCAAGGTATCTAGAAGACACTGTGTTCCTTTAAGTCTAGCTATCAAGATTAAAGGTTAGGATTAGAGGACTTAAAAAAATACATCCTAAGGGGTAGGATTAGAGGACAAAACAAAACAAAACAAAAACAACAACAAAATACTTATTTTCAATTCCTTTTTAAGGATATCTAAGCCCAGGGCAGGAAGAAATTTGGTTTGCACTATGTAGTTCATATATCATTTAAATTACACTTAGAAAAAAGAAAAAAAGGCATTGAGAAAACAATTTCTTTGCAGCTCATTTCATGTTTAAATACTCTGCCAACTATTTCCCCATATTTCATTTAAGGTGAAATTGAATATCTAAAAGAAAATCACTTCAGAATGGGCTTGATGCTAATTAACATCATTATGTTTCCTTCCTTCCTTTCTTTTAGCTAAAGCGATCAGAGGTACTAGGTGCATACCAAGTCAGTCATACACAGTGATATCATTTGTTTTTGAAAAATAATTTACTCTAGCTTTAAACAGAAACATATTGTTAATGGGTTTTGCCAACACTGCTTTCAGATGTCTTGAGGTTTACATGGATAATGGCAACAAGGATAATGGCAGAGTATATCTGGATTAAAATAGCAAATCAAGAGTGTGTCATTATTTCTCCACATGCATGTTTCTAACTTTTTTTCCCTTTACCATAACAACAAATTGACAATGCATTAATTTAAATGTTCAATTTAAAACCAGCCTTGGAGTTAATGCATTTAAATTGGTAAAAGCAAAGATAACAGCAGGCTAAAAGCTTTGTAAAAATTGAAATGCTATCAACCCAATTTAAATAATTTTGGTTCTACCACAATTTGTCTTCCTTATACTAGACTAAGACTTATCCACCTTAACAGTTGAAGATTTGGGAAATCTGAAGGCTGTCTTTTACTGCCAAGTAAAATGCTTGGGCAAGTCATAGGGATTATCAGAGATTGTTTAATATCCTCAAAAGATAAAATAATTTCCTTTTTGAATCAGAACAAATAATGTTTTAAGAATTTCAAGTCAAAATCATTTTTGGAAATATTTTAAATGTAATAAACTATGCTAAAAGAGGTTTATTAAAATAATGTGTCAGTATATATATACTCAGTGTATATATATACACATGTGTATATATATACACATATATATATGTGTCAGTATATATATAATCAAATTTATTGCAAGAACAAAATGCAGTTTATAGATTTTATAATCTCAGTAGAATTGAGTAGAATTTAAAATGTGGAGGGGCGCCTGGGTGGCTCAGTGGGTTAAGCCGCTGCCTTCGGTTCAGGTCATGATCTCAGGGTCCTGGGATCGAGTCCCCCACATCGGGCTCTCTGCTCAGCAAGAAGCCTGCTTCCCTCTCTCTCTCTCTGCCTGCCTCTCCGTCTACTTGTGATCTCTCTCTGTCAAATAAATAAATAAAATCTTTAAAAAAATAAATAAATAAATAAAATAAATTGTGGAAACATTTTTATTTTTATTATTTTTTTTAACATTATATCTGCCTCAGCTGTTTGGCCCCATGCAATCTTTTTTTCTTTTTTAAAGATTTATTTATTTATTTGACAGACAGAGATCACAAGTAGGCAGAGAGGCAGGCAGAGAGAGAGGAAGGGAAGGAGGCTCCCTGCTGAGCAGACAGCCCGACGTGGGGCTCGATCCCAAGACCCTGGGACCATGACCTGAGCCGAAGGCAGCGGCTTTAACCCACTGAGCCACCCAGGCGCCCCTGGAAACATTTTTAGATGTGCTTTTTAAAATCCCCATGGAATGGGAGGAAGATCTCTAAAATATCACTTAACCTAAAATGAGTTTCTCTCACATTTTAACTCAAACTTATATTGAATAAGAGCTTTAATACTTGATCTCCACCACACTTCATTAAAATGGCTAATTCTAGTAATCTCGTCCAGAGAATTGAGGCCGTATTGTTAAGTCATATAAGAAATCAATAGACAGACAGAGAGTCAAGCAAATTGAGAATGAAAGGACAATAGTTTTAACTGAAACCTTAAAAGACATTCATTTAAATCTCTCCATATATAGTATGATAATCTAGGTTTTCCTGTTTCTTGATCCTCATTATTTTTGTTCTATTAGCAAAATTTTTTTTCTCTTTTTGAGGCTCCTGCCTTATTGTTTTGGCTACTCACTTCTGTATTTCCATACATATCTTCTATCTCAAATACATGGTTTTATTATGGAAACTCATGAATAAAGTGCATATACCTTATTTCTGTAATTGAACTTAAAAATAGCTATTTTATCAGCAAAATTAGGTTTTTAGGGAATAAGAAGAAAATTGCAATTCAGAACAAATAAACTATAGTATAGGCAAGTGTGGAGAACAAAAGTGAAGGGTTTGTTATTATAGGGGAAAGAAGATGGGAGAAGCTACTATGGCTTTTAATGGCTAGGCATGGTAGTTTTTCATTGGTTGGGCTGTTGCTGCGCAAGAAGGAATTATTTCCTTCTCCTGCTTGTTACATAATGTAAGCTTTTTCCTGTTGGGCAGTGTGATCTATGTTTTTTTATGGCAGGTAATAGTGCTATCCATTTAGGGCTTCCAGACTCCATTTTTAATGTGGTTTCTTTTATTCACTTTCACTATTAAGATATTATATTCTAGTTTTGATTCTGAATTATTTAAGAGAAAAATATTAAAATTAGAAATGAGTTTTGTGGGGTGCATGGGTGGCTCAGTCATTAAGCGTCTGCCTTTGACTCAGGTTACGATCCCAGGGTGTTGGGATCAAGCCCTACATCTGGTTCCCTGATAAACAGGAAGCCTGCTTCTCCCTCTCTCACTTCCCCTGCTTGTGTTGCCTCCCTAGCTGTCTCTCTCTGTAAAGTAAATACATAAAAAAAAAATTTTTAATGTAAAAATAAAAATGAGTTTTGGTTACAGTTAATATAAAGTAAATATTGAGGACTCCAAAAAGAAAATAGTAGCAGGTGGATTGAGGACAACGGTCAGAATTCAAAGTGTCACCAAAATGACAGTGAATTTCTTTCCTTCTTTCTTTCTTTCTTTCTTTCTTTCTTTCTTTCTTTCTTTCTTTCTAACTCTTCTAGCATACCACAGGAAGAAGCAATATCTAGAAATGTATACTAGGGCACAGAGAGCTCTAAAGAAGCTCTCTAGTTTGGTTTGAGAAATATGAAGAAAAAACTTGTAATTCACAGAGTACACAGAATACTTTTTTTCTTTTTTTTTTCCTTGTTCACTCACTCCCTAGCATCAAAGCAATTCTGTGGAGAAGGTGACAGTTACAACAACATGAGCCTAACAGGAAACAAAACCCTGATGAAGGGGAAATTTCTATCATCAATGGAGCTGTAGTTCCAAGAGTGAAGGACAATCTGGGGCACCTGGGTGGCTCAGTGAGTTAAAGCCTCTGCCTTCGGCTCAGGTCATGATCCCAGGGTCCTGGGATCGAGACCTGCACTGGGCCCTCTGCTCAGCAGGGAACCTGTTTCCCTCTCTCTCTCTGCCTGCCTCTCTGCCTACTTGTGATCTGTCTCTCTGTCAAATAAATAAATAAAATCTCTCTAAAAAAAAAAAAGAGTGAAGGACAATCTTTGTTTTGTTTTGTTTTGTTTGTTTGTTTGTTTTAATCTCATCTGTCCTGATTTGTCTTGGACGTAGGTGTGTTCTTAAAAAAAGTATGTAGCTGAGAAAGGCAACCATAGTCCCAGCTTTCTGTCTAGACAGCTGAAAAAGATAAGCCCCATGGAACAACAAAGTACCATAGTATTAATTTTCTCAGGTTACCATAAAAAATTATGATAGACTGGGAGCTTCAACAATAGAAATTTATTTTCTCACAGTTTTAGAGAATAGAAGTTTGAGATCAGGGTGACTTTATTATCAATTTCTGGTGAGAGCTCTTTTCTGGCTTGAAGAAGGCCATCTTCTTGCTGTGTCCTCATACAGTAAAGAGAGAGGGGAAAAAAAAAGAAATAGGGCTCTCTGTTACCTCTTTTTATAAGGGCACAAATCCTATCAGATTAGGGCTTTACACTAATGATCTCATTTAACCCCAATTACCTTTTGAAGGCCTTGACTCCCCATATAGCCACATTGGGATTTAGGCTTCAACATATGAATTTGTGAGAGTGTGGACACAACTCAGTCCATACCAACCAAGAAATTCATGGAGATGGAAGAGCTCAGGAAGGTAAAGCTATATATATTTTTTGAATTCATGAGCTCACCTCTGAGTAGCAAAGGTAATGATACTATCTCAAACAGAATACTTGTGGGAACAAAATGTAGATCACAACCAAGTCCTAGACTACCAAGTGGTAAATATATGGAACATATTCAAGATGCACTGTAAAGCCTTTGAAAATTGAACTGATATTGGAACTACAGCCCACAGAAAGTACATAGAACCAATGATTTGAAATTTACCAAGTTGATTGCCTGCCAAAACAAAACAAAAACAAACAAACAAATGATCATTTCTAGGATTTAAATAAGACCAAAAGTCTCATAATGCAATATTCAAAAGGCTCAAGCTATAATTCAAAATTACTTTGCGTATGATGAAGAGGAAAAAAATTACTATTGCATAAGAAAAAAGATCAATAGACATCAGACCTGGGATTACACAGATGATAGAACATTAATAAGATATTAAAAAAGAAAAAAACTCAACAAGCTATCAAGAACACTCTTGAAAGAAAAAGAAAAATAGAATGTACAAAATACATACCAAATGAAAAATTTAGCACTGAATAATACAATAAATAAAATATTAATAAGAGAGGGAAAACTTCACTGGATTGACTCAATGGCATAATAGAGATGACAGAAGAGACATAAGTCCAAAGCTAAATCAATAGTAAGTATTCATTCTGTATTAAAAAAAAGGGGGTGGACAAACAAACAAACACTGAGCCTCAGGGACCTGTTTGATAAAAAAAGGTTTGCCATGTGGTTCCTTAGAGTCTCAGAAGAAAAGGAGAAATGTTGTGGGCTGAAAAACATATTTAAAGAAATAGTGACTAAAACATTTCCAAATGTGGTGACAGAGATAGCATTCAAAAAGTTCAGAAAACATCAAAGAAGCTAAATCCAAATATTCATGCTCAGATACATCATAAGCAAACTGCTAAAATGTAAGAAAGAATAATTCTTGAAAGCAGTAAGAGAAAAGAAACATGTTACCTGTAGGAGGACAACAATAAGAATGCTTATAGATTTCTTGTTGGAAATCATGGAAGCCAGAGGAAATAGCACAGATGTTTTCTAGTGCTGAAAGAAAAACTGCCATTCCATGAATATAGAAAGAGCTTAAATATGCCTCATGAAAATAAGTAAAATGAAGACATTTTAAGATTAAGGAAAAGTAAGAAATTTTTGCCAGCAAAACGTCACCACCAGAATTACAAAAGGAAGCTTCCAGCACAGAAAGGAAATGTTACCAAAGGAAATTGAGAACATAAAGAATGAAGACAGAACAGCAGTGGCAGTAAACAAATAGTAACTATTTAAAAGCTATTTTTCTCTTCTTAATTTTTTAAAGATGCATTTGAAAGTTGAAAGCAAAATTAAAATTTTGTCTAATGAGATTTTTAATGCATATAGGTGTAATACATAGACAACTGTCACATGGAAGAAAAGAATAAACAATCCAAGTAATAGTAAAGTTTCCGACAAATGTTTATATATATATATATATATATATATATATATATATATAAAATAACTACTGAAAATGTTTATACATATTCATATACTAAAAAATAAAAATACGTTAAGCTTAATGTTTAATGTGTTCAAATAATCCAAAAGATAACAGGAAAGTTGAGAAAGGGAAGGAGAGTGACAGAGAGGGAGAGGAGAAAGAGATAGTTGAAAACAAACAGAAAATGGTAGATGAGTACTATTCTAGTCAAAGATGGTGACATAGGAGGTTCCTAAACTCACCTCTTCCCAAAAACACACCAAATCTATAGTTACACATAGAGTAATTCCTTCTGAAAGAGATCCAGCTACTTGTTGAGTGCCTTCTACACATTAGGCAAATGAAAAAAAAAAAAAATACCCACATCAAAATGGGTAGGAAAGCCTGAGACACACTCTTGATGTAATTCCTGTCCCCAGCACAGTGACTTATAATCAGAAGGGAACTCACAACTCACATCTTCTCCCTAATGAGCAAAAGATTTAGACTCAGCATTTAGCACCTCAACTTTTAAGAATTCAACATTAAGGATGGACTTCAAACACATAGTTCTGAAAACCAATGGGACTTTCACCCATGAATTTGATAGGACTATAACAATATAAGAAACAGTTCTCAATGAGCTCATGAGGACTCACTGCACCTATTCCCCCAGGGTTCAGTAGAGAGGGAGCAGATAGAAAGGTCAATTCCCTAGTTTTTCTCTGAAATAGGCTTACTTGATTATTTAAAAAGCTGCTGTCTGAGGGTCTAAATGCTCCAATCAATAGAAAAGTATCAGGCTATATAAAAAAGCAAGACACATCCATATGCTGTCTACAAGAGACTCATTTTAGAACCAGAGACACTTCCAGATTGAAAGTGAGGGGCTGTAAGGGTGCCTGGGTGGCTCAGTGGGTTAAGCCTCTGCCTTCAGCTCAGGTCATGATCTCAGGGTCCTGGGATTGTGCCCTGCATCAGTCTCTCTGCTCAGCAGGGAGCCTGCTTCCCCTCTCTCTCTGCCTACTTGTGATCTCTGTCAAATAAATAAATAAAATCTTAAAAATAAAAAGAGAGAGAAAGTGAGAGGATGTTAATGGAAATCAAAAGGAAGCTGGCATAGCAATCCTCATATCAGACATATTAGATTCTAAACCACAGACTGTAATAAAGGGATAAAGAGAGACACTGTATCATACTTAAAGGGTCTCGCCAACAAGAAGATCTAACAATTATAAATAATTATTCTCCTGACTTGGAATCAGACAATTATATAAACTAATTAATAACCAAATTAAAGAAACACATTGATAATAATGTAATACTGGCAGGGACTTTAACATCTAACTCATAGCAATTTACAAACCAACTAAGCAGAATATCAACAAGGAAACAAAGGGCTTTGAATGATACACTGGACCAGATGGACATCACAAATAGATACAGAGCATTTCATCATAAACCAACAGAATACCCATTCTTCTTGGGTGCATATGGAACATCCTCCAGAACAGATTACATACTGGGTCACAAATCTGGTCTCAATTGGTATCAAGAGATTGGGATTATTCCCTGCATATTTTCAGACCACAGTGCTTTGAAATTTGAACTCAATCACAAGAGGAAATTTGGAAGGAACTCAAATAGTTGGAGGTTAAAGAACATCCTACTAAAAAAATGAATGAGTCAAACAGGAAATTAAAGAATTTTTAAAAATCATGTAAACAAATGAAAATGAAAACATAATTGTTCAAAACCTTTGAGATGCAGCAATGGTGGTCATAAGAAGGAAGTATAGAGCAATACAAAGCTTTCTCAAGAAATTAGAAAAGTCTCAAATACATAAGCTAACTTTATACCTAATGGAGCTGGGGAAAGAAGAGCAAATAAAGCCTAAATCAAGCAGGAGAAGAGAAAAAATAAAGATAAGAACAGAAATCAATGAAATAGAAATCAAAAGAACAGAACAGACTAATGAAACTAGCAGTTGGTTCTTTGAAAGAATTAATAAGATCAATAAATCCCTAGTCAGTGTTATCAAAAAGAAAAGAGAAAGGACCCAATTAAATAAAATCATGAATAAAAGAGGAGAGATCACAACCAACATCAAGGAAATACAAACAATTTTAAGAACATATTATGAGCAACAATATGCTAAAAAAAATTAAGCAGTCTGGAAGAAGTAGATGTATTCCTAAAAATATATAACTACCAAAACTGAAACAGGAAGAAATGGAAAACCTGAACAAAGCCATAACTAGCAAGAAAATTGAAGCAATAATAAAAAATCTCCCAACAAGGGGCGCTGGAGTGGCTCCATTAGTTAATTTTCTGCCTTCAGCTCAGATCATGATCTCAGGGTCCTGAGATCAAGCCCCACATTAAGCTCCCTGCTCAGTGAGGAACCTGCTTCTCCCTCTCCTTCTGCCTCCCTCTGCTTGTGCTCTCCCACTCTTTCCTCTCTCAAATAAATAAATAAATAAATAAACTCTTTAAAAAAAAATCACCCAACAAACAAGAGTACAGGGCCAGATGGCTTCCCAGGGCAATTCTACCAAGCATTTAAAAGAATAATACCTATTCTTCTGGAACTGTTCCTAAATAAATAAATAAATGGAAAGAAAACTTCCAAATTCATTCTGTGAGACCAGCATTACCTTGATCCCAAAAGGATCAATCACCATAACCAAGTGGGATTTATTCCTGGGATGTAAGGGTGGTTCAGCAATCACAAATCAACCAACGTGGTACATTACATTAATAAAGGAAAGGACTAGAACCATATGATCTTAGTTGATGCAGAAACAGCATTTGACAAAATACAGCATTCTTTCTTGGTTAAAACTCTCTGCAGTGTAGGGATAGAAGGAACATAGCTCAGTATCATAAAAGCCATCTAGAGAAAGTCCACAGTGAATATAATTCTTAATGAGGAAAAACTGAGAACTTTTTGTCTAAGGTCAGGAACACGACTTGATTGTCCATTCTCAACACTGCTGTTCAGAATAGTACTAGAAGTTCTAACCTCAGGAATCAAAAAGGAATTCAGATTAACAACGGAGTAGTCAAATTCTCACTCTTTGCAGATGACATGATGCTTTATGTGGAAAACCCAAAAGACTCCACCCCCAAATTGCTAGAACTTATATAAGAATTCAGCAATGTGGGGCACCTGGGTGGCTCAGTGGGTTAAAGCCTCTGCCGTCGGCTCAGGTCATGATCCCTGGATTCCTGGCATTGAGCCCCACATTGGGCTCCCTGCTCAGTGGGGAGTCTGCTTCTTCCCTCTCCCTCTGTCCTTCTCCTTGCTCCTTCTCTTTCTGTCTCCCTTACTCTCTCTCTTTAATAAATAAGTAACATTCTTAAACAATAAAATAAAGATAGTTATTTGAGAGAGAGAATCAGAGAAAGCACAAGGTGGGGAAAGTCAGAGGGAGAAGCAGACTCCCTGCTGAGCTGGGAGGCTGATACGGGCCTTGATCCTGGGACTCCAGGATCATGACCCGAGCCAAAGGCAGTCGCTTAACCAACTGAGCCATCCAGGTGCCCCTAAATTTTGGCTTTAATTTGTATATAACTTTGAGTGAGTCAACAACCTCTTATGGTTTCAGTTTCTTTACCAATAAAAAAAAAAAAAAGAGGTCAAACCAGATTTCTCCAGTCTTAAGCTGCTCTAAGATTCTGCAAGCAAATGGTAGGTTTTCTTCTCTTACTTCTTATGCATTCTGAGTTTATTTTTTGAGGCTTCTTTTTAATTTTACACTTCACATGTGTTTATCATCATGATATTCCTGGCCTAAACCCCTCTCTCCTCAACCTCAACCTCCTCTGTCCTTACCTCAGCCCCATTCTAGCTCAAATGGTAGGGGTATCCTGAGATGATTTTTATTTGAAGTTCAGCACAATTGGTGAACAGTTAATTAGCTAGGTCCATTAGGCAAAAACTTAGGTAGTATTTTGTCTTGGATTGTAAAATTTTGAATTTTAAATAATTTTAAAGTTTAAAGACTCCTTACTTCCTTCCTGGTTCTTATGGCAACATCTTGCATAACCCGAGAGACCATTTCTTTCATTTTCTCTGTATCTTGTTCTTTTTGCTTCTCCTCAAGTAGAGCCTGATTTTTTTGAAGGTTAGCTTCTTCTAAGAGCTGCATGCTATTTCTGGCTCTTACAATAGCTTCATATTTTTCATTTTCTAATTCATTGCACTTTGCTTGTAATTCTCTGGTCTGGTTTTCCAAATGTGCTTTTTGTGTTCTTAACTGGGTGGCTTCTTGGATTGTTACACAGAGTCTTGTTTCTTTAATTGTTTTATACTAGATTGTAACTGCTGTAAACGCCTATCTGATGCTTCCTCTCTTCCTTGAGCAGACAACATATCTTCCTCCTTCTTTTGGATTTGTCCTTGAAGATCTTCCGTCAAGATAGTTAACTCTTCCACTTTGGCTACTGCAACTGTCAGATCTAACTTGCCTTGCCTCAGTTGTTTTCGGAGTCGCTCGATTTCCACATTTTGTTCAGTTACTGCTTTCAGAAAGTGTTGGTTAGTCATTTCTATGTTCTCATTAGTTACATGAAGCTGCTTGGTCAACTGTTGAAAATTGGTCAATTGATCCTTTTGTTTTTGACTTTCAACTACATGAATCTGGGCCTCAGTCATATGTTCCTGGTAAAGTGTCTGAAGTCTGTCCAGCTCCCGAGAAACAGTCTGCCAGAGTTCCATAGCCTGAGTTTTTTCTTGATTGGCTAGTTGTAATTGTTCTCTTAAATTCTTGACTGTTTCATCATCTGTATACATATCATTTCCCGTATCTATGCCAAAGGGAAGGGTCTCCAACTGCTTTTCAACAGCATCTTTTAATTCGCTGTGCAACCTTTCGTTTTCCTTGATGACATTTTCAAGTTGTAGTTTCATCTCACCCATATGTTTCTGATAATATTTCAGCTGCCCGTGTAGCTCTTCCAGATGCTTATCATACTCAATAATAAGAGGAGCTAAAAAGCTTTGATCAACTATTGTGTTTTCTAACGTGTCATCCCCATTTCCTTTCAAGACAGCTTTCTGCACCGATGAACATTTGGAAAAATTTTCCATTTGATATCGTCTAAGAACTTCATTTAGTCGGTGATTTTGATCTCTCAGAAAGTCGATTTCTGTAGCCATTTCGATAGAATTTAGTATGGATATTTCACCACCTTCACTTTCTTCAAGACAAAAATAAACAAAACCCCAACAGCACCACCATCACCAAAAAAGAAAAACCCCAGAACTCGCTGTTCGGGAAAACTAAAGCAACGCTCCGGAGGTTGTCAAGCACTCGGGCGGTGTAATCAGCATCCTACTCACCACAACCAAGTGGGATTTATTCCAGGGCTGCAAGGTTGGTTCAACATCCGCAAATCAATCTATGTGATACAACTCATTAATAAAAGAAAGAACAAGAACCATATGATACTCGCCATAGATGCTGAAAAAGCATTGGACAAATTACAGCATCCCTTCCTGATCAAAACTCTGCAAAGTGTAGGGATAGAGGGCACATACCTCAATATTATCAAAGCCATCTATGAAAAACCCACCACAAATATCATTCTCAATGGAGAAAAACTGAAAGCTTTTCCGCTAAGGTCAGGAACACGGCAGTGATGTCCGTTATCACCACTGCTATTCAATATAGTACTAGAAGTCCTAGCCTCAGCAATCAGACAACAAAAGGAAATTAAAGGCATCCAAATCGGCAAAGAAGAAGTCAAACTATCACTCTTCGCAGATGATATGATACTATATGTGGAAAACCCAAAAGACTCCACTCCAAAGCTGCTAGAACTTGTCCAGGAATTCAGTAAAGTGTCAGGATTAAAATAAATGCACAGAAATCAGTTGCATTTCTCTACACCAACAACAAGACAGAAGAAAGAAAAATTAAGGAGTCCATCCCATTTACAATTGCACCCAAAACTATAAGATACCTAGGAATAAACCTAACCAAAGAGACTAAGAATCTATACACATAAAACTATAAAGTACTCATGAAAGAAATTGAGGAAGACACAAAGAAATGGAAAAATGTTCCATGCTCCTGGATTGGAAGAATAAATATTGTGAAAATGTCTATGCTACCTAAAGCAATCTACACATTTAATGCAATTCCTATCAAAGTAACATCCATTTTTTTCAAAGAAATGGAACAAATAATCCTAAAATTCATATGGAACCAGAAAAGACCTCGAATAGCCAAAGGAATATTGAAAAAGAAAGCCAAAGTTGGTGGCATCACAATTCCGGACTTCAAGCTCTATTACAAAGCTGTCATCATCAAGACAGCATGGTACTGGCACAAAAACAGACACATAGATCAATGGAACAGAATAGAGAGCCCAGAAATAGACCCTCAACTCTATGGTAAACTCATCTTTGACAAATCTTTGACAAAAGGAAAGAATGTCCAATGGAAAAAAGACAGCCTCTTCAATAAATGGTGTTGGGAAAATTGGACAGCCACATGCAGAAAAATGAAATTGGATCATTTCCTTACACCACACACGAAAATAGACTCAAAATGGATGAAGGCCCTCAATGTGAGAAAGGAATCTATCAAAATCCTTGAGGAGAACACAGGCAGCAACCTCTTCGACCTCAGCCGCAGCAACTTCTTCCTAGGAACATCACCAAAGGCAAGGGAAGCAAGGGCAAAAATGAACTATTGGGATTTTATCAAGATCAAAAGCTTTTGCACAGCAAAGGAAACAGTGAACAAAACCAAAAGACAACTGACAGAATGGGAGAAGATATTTGCAAACGACATATCAGATAAAGGGCTAGTGTCCAAAATCTATAAAGAACTTAGCAAACTCAACACCCAAAGAACAAATAATCCAATCAAGAAATGGGCAGAGGACATGAACAGACATTTCTGCAAAGAAGACATCCAGATGGCCAACAGACACATGAAAAAGTGCTCCATATCACTCGGCATCAGGGAAATACAAGTCAAAACCACAATGAGATATCACCTCACACCAGTCAGAATGGCTAAAATGAACAAGTCAGGAAATGACAGATGCTGGCGAGGATGCGGAGAAAGGGGAACCCTCCTACACTGTTGGTGGGAATGCAAGCTGGTGCAACCACTCTGGAAAACAGCATGGAGGTTCCTCAAAATGTTGAAAATAGAACTACCCTATGACCCTGCAATTGCACTGCTGGGTATTTACCCTAAAGATACAAACGTAGTGATCCGAAGGGGCACATGCACCCGAATGTTTATAGCAGCAATGTCTACAATAGCCAAACTATGGAAAGAACCTAGATGTCCATCAACAGACGAATGGATAAAGAAGATGTGGTATATATACACAATGGAATACTATGCAGCCATCAAAAGAAATGAAATCTTGCCATTTGCGACGACGTGGATGGAACTAGAGGGTATCATGCTGAGCGAAATAAGTCAATCGGAGAAAGACAACTATCATATGATCTCCCCGATATGAGGGAGAGGAGATGCAACATGGGGGGTTGAGGGGGTAGGAGAAGAGTAAATGAAACAAGATGGGATTGGGAGGGAGACAAACCATAAGTGACTCTTAATCTCA
This sequence comes from Lutra lutra, assembly GCF_902655055.1. NCBI lineage: Eukaryota > Metazoa > Chordata > Mammalia > Carnivora > Mustelidae > Lutra > Lutra lutra. The sequence continues at coordinate 33,514,834 of NC_062287.1, read as the reverse complement.
CAAAACAAACTGAGGGTTGATGGGGGGAGGGGGTTGGGAGAGGGGGGGTGAGGTTATGGATATTGGGGAGGGTATATGCTATGGTGAGTGCTGTGAAGTGTGTAAACCTGGCGATTCACAGACCTGTACCCCTGGGGATAAAAATATATGTTTATAAAAAATAAAATTTAAAATTAAAAAAAAAAGGGATCGAGCCCCGCATCGGGCTCTCTGCTCAGCAGGGAGCCTGCTTCCTCCTATCTCTCTGCCTGCTTCTCTGCCTACTTGTGATCTCTGTCTGTCAAATAAATAAATAAAAATCTTTAAAAATTAAAAAAAAAAGAATTCAGCAATGTGCCAGGATATAAAATCAATGCACAAAAATCAGTTGCATTTCCATACACTAACAATGTAACTGAAGAAAGAGAAATTAAGCAATCAATCCCATTTGTAATTTGTACCCCAAACCATAAAATATCTAAGAATAAACCTAAGGAGGTAAAGGATCTATGCTCTGGAAACTCAAAACATTTATGAAAGAAACTGAGGAAGACACAAAAAAATGGAAAAACATTCCATGCTCATGGACTGGAAGAATAAACATTGTTAAAATGTCTATGCTACCCAAGACAATCTACACATTCAAAGCAATCCATATCAAAATACCATTGACATTTTTCACAGAGCTGGAATAAATAATCCTAAAATTTGTATGGAACCAGAAAAGACCCCCCCCCCCCCCGCAAAGCCAAAGGACTGTTGAAGAAGAAAACCAAAGCTGGTGGCACCACAATTCTGAGTTTCAAGCTATATTACAAAGATGTAATCATCAAGACAGTGTAGTACTGGCACAGAAACAGACACATAGATCAATGGAACAGAATAGAGAATCTAGAAATGGACCCTCATCTCTGTAGTCAACTAATCTTTGATAAAGCAGGAAATAATATCCAATGGAAAAAGGACAGTCTCTTCAATCAATGGTACTGGGAAAATTGGATAACCATATGGAGAAGAATGAAACTGGACCATTCTCTTACACTATGCACAAAGATAAACTCAAAGTTGATGAAAGCCCTCTATGTGAGACAGGAAATCATCAAAATCCTAGAGAGGAACAAATGTAGCAACCTCTTAGACATTGGCCACAGCAATTCCTTGCTACACGTGTCTCTAATGGTAAAGGAAACAAAACCAAAAATGAACTTTTGCGACTTCATCAAGATAAATCTGCAGAGCAAAGAAAACAGTCAATAAAACAGAAAGACATCCTACAAAATGGGAGAAGATATTGAAAATTACATCTCAGATAAAAGGCTGGTATCCAAGATCTATAAAGAACTTATCAAACTCAATACCCAAAAAGCAAATAATCCAGTCAAGAAATGGGCAGAAGACATGAACAGACATTTCTCTGAAGAAGACATAGAAATGGTCAACAGACATATGAGTACATGCTCCACATCACTTGTCATCAGGGAAATGCAAATCAAAACCACAGTCAGATACCACCTCATACTACCTCACACCAGTCAGAATGGCTAAAATTAACAAATCAGGAAACAATAAATGTTGGCAAGGAAGCAGAGAAAGGTGAACCCTCTTACACTTGGTAGAAATTCAAGCTTGTATAGCCACATTGGAAAACAGTATGGAGGTTCCTCAATAAGTTAAAAATAGAGCTACCCAACAACCCAGTAACTGCATTACACAGTATTTACCCTGAAGATACAAATATGATCCAAAGGGACATCCTTACTTCAATGTTCATAGCAACAATGTCCACAATACCCAAACTGTGGAAAGAACCATGATGTCACATGAATGGATGATGGTATATTACTCAGTCATCAGAAAGGATAAATGCCATTTACATCGATGTGAATGGAACTTGAGGGCATTACTTGAGTGAATAAATGAAATCAGAGAAAGATTATTATACGGTTTCACTCATATGTGGGGTATAAGAAATGGTGCAGAGGATCATAGGGGAAAGGAGGGAAAATTGAATGTGAAGTCATCAGAGAGGGAGAAAAACCATGAGAGACTCTTAACTATAGAAAACAAACTGAGGGTTGCTGGAGGGGATTGTGTGTAGGGGATGGGCATTAAGGAGGGCATATGATTTGACAAGCACTGGGTATTATATACAACTGATGAATTATTGAACTCTATATCTGAAACTATTAATGTACTATAGGGAGGCTGAATGAATTTTTAAAAGTCTACCATAAATAAAAACAACAACAACAAAATACTAGATGGTCTCACTGGTGAATTCTGCCATACATTTAAAGAAGAATTTATACCACTCCTTCTCAGCACTTCCAAAAAGTAAACGAAGATGGAATACTTCCAAAATCATTTTATGAGGCTAATGTTACACTGACCAAAAGCAGACAAGGTCACTGCAAAAAAAGGAAATTACAGGCCATCTATGGCCATACCACTCTGAATGCGCCCAATCTCGTCAGATTTTGGTAGCTAAGCAGGGTCGGGCCTGGTTAGTACTTGGATGGGAAAAGGAAATTATGGGCCAATATTACTGGTGAATATAGATACAAAAATTCTTAATAAATTATTAGTAAACTGAATTCAATAGTACATTAAAAGGATTATAAACCATTACTAAATAAAATAAAATATAAATCATGACTAAATAAAATTTATTTCAAGGATCCAAAAAGTTTAAACATCTGCAAATCAATGTGGTTCACCACATTAATAAAATGAAAGATAAAAATCATACGACTTTCTCAATAGATGCAGAAAAACACCTGACAGAAATTCAACATTCATTTGTGCTAAAAACTCTCACAAATGTTAAGAATGTCTCTTAACATTTTAAGAGCCATATGATTATCCCAAGTCTATCACATTCAATGGTGAAAAGCTTAAAGCTTTTCTTCTAAGATCAGAACTAAGAAAAGAATGTCCACTTTCATTGCTTTTATACAACACAGTATGGGAAATCCTAGCCAGGGCCATTAGGCAAAGAAATAAAGGAGAGAGAGAAAGAAAGGGAAAGGGAGAGAGGGAAAGAAAGGGAAAGAGAGAGAGAGAAAGAAAGAAAAAGAAAAGAAAGCAAAGAAGGAAGGAAGGAAGGAGGGAGAGAGGAAGGAAGGAAAGAAGGAAGGAAGAAAAAAAGAGAGAGAGAGAGAAGAAGAAATAAAAGCCATCCAAACCAGAAAGTAGGAGTAAAAACACCTCTATGTGCAGATCACATCACGTGTATATAGAAAACCTAATGATTCATCCAAAAAAAAAAAAAAAAGCATTGGAACTAGTAAATGAATTCAGTAAAGTTGCAGGGTGCCAAATCGATATACAAAGATCAGTTTTGTTTTTATACACTGATATCAAACAATCAGAAAGAGATATTAATAAAAATGATCCTATGTATAATTCACAAAATTTAATATATTTAGGAATAAATTTAACCAATGAGGTAAACAATCCATACACCAAAAACTAGAAGACATTGATTAACTAGGTTGAAGAAGAAACAAATACATGGAAAGATATTCTGTGTTCATGGATTGGAAGTAATAACATTATGTCTTACCCAGAGCAATATACAGATTCAATGTAATCCTTAAAAAATTCTAATGGCACTTTGCACAAAAACAGAAAAACAGGCACATAGATCAATGAAACAAGAGTTAGAGCCCAGAAATAAATGAACATATATGTAATTGATTAATTTACAATAAAGTATTCAAAAATATAATGTGGAATGAATATTCTCTTCAAAATATTGTGCTGGGAAAACTGGACAGCCATATTCCAAAAAATAAAACCTGACTATTATCTTATACCATACACAAAAATCCACTCAAAATTAAGGACTGGAACATAAGACCTAAAACCATAAAACTCATAGAAGAAAACATAGTCTTCCTTGACATCAGTCTTTGCAATATTTTTTTTTCCTATTTGGCACCAAAAATAAAGGCAACAAAAGCACACAAGTGGGACTATTAAATAACTTCTGCATACAAAAGGAAGCCATCAATAAAATGAAAAGTCAATGTACTGAATGGGAAAAAATGTTTGCAATTCATATATCTGAAAGTATTAATATCCAAAAATACATACAAATCAATAACAAAAATAAAACAATCTAATTTAAAAAAAATGTGCAGAATATCTCAGTAGATATTTTTCCAAAGAAGACATACAGATGGCCAACAAGTACATGAAAACATGTTCAACACATTATGTGGGAGATACAAATCAAAACCACCATGAGGGATGCCTGGGTGGCTCAGTGGGTTAAAACCTTTGCCTTTGGCTCAGGTCATAATCCCAGGGTCCCGGGATCGAGTCCCTCAAAGGGCTCATGAAATATCAGCACACTTGTTAAATGTCTAGCACAAAAAAGCAAAAAACAAACAAAAATAAACCAAGAGATAATATTTGTGTTGGTGAAAATGTGGAGAAAAAATGGATCCCATGTGCACTGTTGGTGGGAATATAAATTGGTGCAGCCACTATGGAAAACAATATTTAAGTTCCTCAAATAAACAAAACAAAAAATAATAGAGCTACCATACGATCCAGTGCCCCACTTTCGTATACATCCAAAGGAAATGGAAACAGGATATTGAAAAGGTGTCTGCATCCTTGTGTTCATTGCACTAATATTCACTTACCAAGAAATGAAAACAACCAAAATCTACTTAAGTGCCCATCAATGGGTAAAAAAGATGTTGTATGTGCACACACACACATACACACACATACTGGAATATTATTCAAGAGTGAGAAAAAACACTGATGTTTGCAACAACACAGATGGACCTCAAGGAGATTATGCTAAGTGAAATATGTCAGACAGGGAAAACAAAACAAAACAAAACAACAACAACAACAAAAAAACAGAATAAGACAAATACTGCATTGCATCACTTATATATGGAATCAAAAACAAAAAAATTCAAGCTCATGGAAACAGATTAGAAAAGTGGTGTCAATGGTTGGGAGGGTGGGAGAAATAGGGAAAGGCTGGTCAAAGGTGTAATCTTCTAGATGGAAGATGAGTAAATTCTGAGAATCTAATGCAAAACAAGTGGCTAAGTTAAAAACTGTATTGTAGAAGTGAAATTTGCTTGAAGAGTAGAATTTAAAAATACACCCCCAGAAAAGGTAAGTATGTGAGGTGATAGGTGTGGTAATTAACTGGATGCAGTCATCATTTCACAATGCACAGATATATCAAATTCCCATGATGTACAGTTTAAATATATTGTAGTTTTAAAAGCCAATCATCATTTAATAAATTTAAAAAAGAAAATTTGAAAAAGAGCAGTAGATATACATACAAATTTATCAATAACTCAGATGAAATAGACCCAATTCCTTCCAAACCACTATACTAATTTGCTAGGGCTGCCATATCAAAATACTGCAGACCAGTTGGCTTACACAACAGAAATATATTCTCTCACTGTTCTGGAAGTTAGAAATCCAAAATTAGTGTTGACAGGTTTAGTTTCTTCAGTAGCCTTTCTTCTTGGCTTAAAGATGACTGTTTCTCCCTGTGTTCTCTCATGGTCTTCTGTATATGTATCCCTGGTATCTCTTTGTACATTCAGACAGATTGAGTTTGGATCTACCCTAAAAGCCTCATTTTAACTTAATCAGCTCTTTAAAGGTCCTCTCCCCAAATATATTCATATTCTGAGACACTGCCAGTTAGGGCTTCAACATATAAATTTGGGGTAGGGCACACAATTTGATCATAACAGCCACAAACTACTAAATCTTTCAAGATAAAATAGGTAAACTGTATAGTTATATAACTATAAAAGAAATTGAATTTATAGCTAAAATTCTGAACAAAGAAATCTATGCATCTGGATAATTTTTTCTGGTGAACCAAATTAAAGATTTAAAAAAGAAACACCACCAGGGCACCTGGGTGACTCAGTGAGTTAAGCCTTTGCCTTTGGCTCAGGTCATGATCTTAGGGTTCTGGGATCAAACCCCACCTTGGGCTCTCTGCTCAGTGGGGAGCCTCCTTCCCCCCAACCCCACCCGATCTGCCTCTCTGGCTACTTGTGATCTTTGCCTATCAAATAAATAAATAAATAATCCTTAAAAAAGAAACACCACCAATTTTACACAATACTTTCCAGAAAATAGAAGAGGAAATTCTTCCTAGCTCAAATTATGAAGCAGCATTGTGCTAATATTAAGCCAAAAAGCACTACCAAAAATAAATGAATGAATGAATGAATGAATGAATAAGAAAATTACATGCCTATCATCTTTTTGAACAGATGCAAAAACCTTCAACTGAAGTATTAGCACATCGAATTCCATTCTCTCCATATATATACGAGTAATAATTTGCCTACCAATTATAATTTATTCCAGCAATGCAAAAGTGCCCCAATATTAGACAAACTCAACACTGTATTTCACCACACCAGCAGTCTAAGGATAAAAATTCAAAATATTAATTGATAAAATAGTAAAAATAAGAGATTTGATAAAATCAAAAACCTATTCCTTATGAACACCTCAGTGGATTAACAAACTAGGAAAATTCTAAAGCTGATACTGAGCATCTAAAAAACAAAGACTTAGCTAACACTTAACATCTTTAATAGTGAAATAGAATGGATGATTTTCCTCTAAGATCCAGCACAAAGCAAGGCTGTCTGCATTACTGCTATTCTACATAATAATGAAATAAGTCAAGAAAAAGGAATAAAGAGTATACAGATTGAAAGTGAAGATATAAATACACACTTAGTTTGCAAACAGTAAGATCATCTGCATAGGAAACCCCAGAGAATCTATTGAAAATTTCCTAGAACTAATAAACAATTTTAGCAATGTTGAAGGATATAAAGTCAACTCTCCACATAAAAAATGATATTTTTGTATACTGACAAAGAATTACTGAAAACCAAATTTAGGAAAAATATTATTAGCAATAGTTACAAAAATAAAATATGTTGGTATTTATCAAATAAAATGTGTAAGATCTGTATGGTGAAAATGATGGAAAGAATGAAATAAGATCTAAATTACTGGAAAGACATATTTCTGTTGTGTATCATAAGCCTCAAAATATTTAATATGCCAATTATTGCATAATGTGATCTATAGATTTAATCTAATTCCAATCAGAATCCTAGCATGAAAATTTTTAAATATAGACAATTGATTCTAAAATTTATATGAAAGGCAAAGAATCTAGAATGTCTCAAACCATTTTGAAAAAAAAAAAAAACTAATTGAAATGATCACACTATCTGGTTTTAAGACTTAATATTGGGGCGCCTGGGTGGCTCAGTGGGTTAAGCTGCTTCCTTCGGCTCAGGTCATGGTCTCAGGGTCCTGGGATCGAGCCCCGCATCAGGCTCTCTGTTCATCAGGGAGCCTGCTTCCCTTCCTCTTTCTCTGCCTGCCTCTCTGCCTACTTGTGATCTCTCTCTCTCCCTCTCTCTCTGTAAAGTAAATAAATAAAATCTTTAAAAAAAAAAGACTTAATATTAAGCTGTAAATAATCAAGGAAGTGTTATATCAACAAAAGGTTATACATATAGATCAATGGAACATAAAAGCGTTCAGAAATAGACTGATACAAACATGGCCACTTTATTTTTGACAAAGTTAAAAAGGCAACTGAATGTAGAAAGGATAATTTTTTATCAAATTATTTTGGAAAGTTTGGACATTTTTTGGAAATAAAAGAACCATGATTTCAACAAATGTTAGCCACTATTTTTACTACACAAATATTAATTAAAATAAGTTATATCTCAAATAGAAACCATGGAACTATGAAATTTTTAGAAGATAATCTTTTAAAAGATTATTTAAGAGTTCTACGGGGCGCCTGGGTGGCTCAGTGGGTTAAAGCCTCTGCCTTCGGCTCAGGTCATGATCCCAGGGTCCTGGGATCGAGCCCCGTATCGGGCTCTCTGCTTGGCGGGGAGCCTGCTTCCTCCCCTCTCTCTGCTTGCCTCTCTGCCTACTTGTGATTTCTCTCTGTCAAATAAATAAATAAAATCTTTAAAAAAAAAAGATTATTTAAGAGTTCTTAAGGCTAATTGCAAAAGTACAATTTGTAAAGTGAGAATTTGAAAAAAGTGGATTTTATTGAAATTTAGAACCCTTGCTCTATTAAAAACACTACTACTGAGGGTGACTGCATGGCTCAGTTGGTTAAGTGTCTGACTTTTGATTTTGGCTCTAGTCATTATTTCAGGGTTTTGAGGTAGAACCCCATGTTGGGCTCCACACAGGGTGTGACACTTGTTTAAAATTCTGTCTCTCTTTCTCTCTGTCTCTCCCTCTGCCCCTCCTCCACTCTCTCTTCCTCTTAAAGAAAAAGAAAGAAAAGAAAAAGAAAAAAAAAGAAGAAGAAGAAAAGAAACAAAAAACCCTACTACCAGAATTATATGCCACAGCCTGGGATAACTGGCAAATGATACATGCAACAAAATTACTTCCATCCTGAATATTTAAAGAACTCTTAAAACCCAACTGTAAACAAACAAACAAGCAAACAAAAACAAATCTAATTTAGAAATGGGCACGAGACTTTGATGCTTCACCAGTGCAAACATAAATTTGGCCAATAAGCATATGAAAAGATATCAAAAATAAATAGCCATTAAAGAAATACAAACTGAAACCATGATAAGCTATTACTACTCACTTATGGTTAAAATATAAAATACTGGCAGTACAAATTGCTGTCAAGTATATGGAGCATTTAGAACTCTTACACATTTCTTGTACAAATGTAAAGTATTATATCCACTCTAGGAAACAGTTTTATAGTTTCTAATAAAGTTGATTATACATTGCCATGTATCCCAGTAATCCTGCTCCTGGGTACCAACCCTGAAGAATCATAATATTTAATTAGCACACAAACCTATATATAAATGTAGTAGCTGTGTTCATAATATGCACTGGAAACAACTCAAATGTCTTCAGCAAGTGAATGGCTGAACAAACCATATAGATCAATGCAATAGGATACTACTCAGCAATAAAAAGAAACATATTGTTGATACATAAAACAACTTGAATAAAAGCTGTATGCTGAGTGAAAGAAGGTATTCTCACAAGGTCACATGTCATAGGATTTCATTAATATGGTATTCTTTAAAGGCAGAACTATTCTTTTTTTTTAAGATTTAATTTATTTATTTGACAGAGAGATAAGTACCAAGTAAGCAGAGAGGCAGATAGAGGGGGAGGGGGAAGCAGGCTTCCCACTGAGCCAAGAGCTGGATACTGGGCTGGATCCCAGCCGGATACTGGGCTCAACCCTGAGACCATGACCTGAGCCAAAGGCAGAGGCTTAAACCACTGAGCCACCCAGGCGCCCAAAGGCAGAACTATTCTGATAAATCACAAATCAGTGGTTGCTAAAATTAGGGCTTAGATAAATACGTTATGATAGTGGGATGGTATGAGAGAATTTGGGGAAGTAATGGAGTTCTTCTCTGTCCTGATTGTGATAGTGGTTACATGAATATATATAGGTGTTAAAATTCATTGAGCTGAATTATCAAACAATAACAATTTTACTGTATAATTTAAAATATTTTTAATGGGGAAAACATGAATGAGAGGACTAAAATCCCAAATAATATAAGGTGACTTACTTTTTTAAACTTAATGAGATTTTCCTGGACAAAGTGTTACACACATAAGCACTAATAAAATTTAGATTAATGTGGACTGTTCAAAAAAGATCAGCATCAAATAAAAAAGTCCCTTATTTTTTTTAAGATTTTATTTATTTATTTGACAGAGAGAAATCACAAGTAAGCAGAGAGGCAGGCAGAGAGAGAGGAGGAAGCAGGCTCCCTGTTGAGCAGAAAGCCCGATGTGGGGCTCGAACCCAGGACCTGGGATCATGACCTGAGCCGAAGGCAGCGGCTCAACCCACTGAGCCACACAGGTGCCCCCCCTTATTTTTTTTTTAATTGGATAGTAGTGGTAATTACGGAATGATATTAAGCTTGTTATTGATGTCACTAAAATTTTAGGATAAAAATAGAACAAACACTGTGAATTCCAAAAGAAAATTATTATCAGTGGCATTTCTATCTAATTTACAAATATACCAAATATTCTCAATTTATTTTTGGTAAGTTTTCTGGAATTATAGGTCTGAGAAGTATAATAGATGAAGTGTACATACTTAAACTTCATTACAAGAAATGAGCCTTGGAGAAATCCACAATATTCTATTGTATACAGAAATTCCTAGAATATTAGATTCATGTCTCAACACCACATTTTCAATAGAATAAATAAAGCTTAATGTGCATTTAGAGTAATGGATTTCTAAAGTTAACAATATATTTTACAAACTAGTAGTAATAACCAATTCATAGAATTGTTGCAAGGAGTAAATTTATTACCAGATGTCACCCATGTAATACAGTGTCCACAGCATATGTAGCAAAGGATTAATAGTGTGTTTTATGGAACTTTACAGTTTACAAACACTCTCAACACTGAGAAATGTTTAGTTATTTGCTCTAGGTTATGCTGTAAGTTTCTGAGTTTCACCAAAGTCTTTTTACAATGTACTTTCTATTAAATCTTGCTTTTATATAGTGATGATTAAGAGGAACAGATACATTTAAGCCAGAATAGAGAAATATGATTCATAGGGAGAGGAGAAGCATAAAAGCATTTGTTTGATATTTGCAGAGACTGAACATGAAAAAGGACTTACTTATTTGACTATTGCTTCATTCAGAGAATGACAGCAAAGTAAATTCAGTTGTTAAACATTGTGAGAGACAACAATAGTGAAATAATATGGGAGCAGCCTATTCTCAAGGTGCAGGAAATGGAAAAAAATTATTATGTTTTCTGAAGAAGTTTTGTGATTGATATCAAGTTTTACATTTATAAAAATTAATATTACATCAAAATAGATTTTCATTTTGTTAAGATTTTATTTATGTATTTTAAAGAAAGAGAGAGAACAGGGGGAGGCAGAGAGGGAGAGAGAGAATTTCAAGCAGCCTTCATGCTGAGCGCAAACCCCTGTTGCAGGCCTCAATCTTCCAACACTGAGATCATGACCAGAGACAAAACCAAGAGTTGGATGTTTAACCAACAGAGCCACATAGGTACCCCGATTTTTCTAACTTTTAAAGTTACTGGAGTCCCTATTAGGGATTTAGGTTAAAAAAGAAAATCATGCAATCAAGGTCATTCTTTTTGAAGATGAAAACAATTTTGTTATGTTTTTGCAACTTTTAAACTAATGATTTTGTGAAAGAGGTCTACTGCAACACACAAGTTGCAGTAGACCTAGAATAAAAATGTTAATCTTTATATTTATTTATTATTTAAATAAATACTTTTAAGAGACTCATTGTTTGCTAATAATGCAACAAATTTATAGCTGTACTTGTGAGTATAGCTTAAGTATATAGAAGTTGAATCATTATGTTGTACACCTCAAACTAATGGAACATTGTGTATCAACTATATTCAAATATAAAAGATATTTTAAAATTAGCAAAAAAAATTAAAATAAATAAGGAGCAAAAGCATGATGTCCTTCTCATGGAGCTTATGGCATTGTCAAAGGTGAAAAGAATAAATAAATAAATAAATAAATAAATAAATAAATAATCACAGGTTGAGCTATGTATGTGCTCCAATAGAAGAAACAATACAAAACAAAATAAAACAAAAACCTGACCAGACTTGGGTTTAGAGAGGGTTTAAATTATCTGATGCCTTAATGAAAATGGATTCTTAGAAATTAACTAGGTAAAGTCATGCTGATTGAGGGAGTGGGGTTAATTCTGTCCTAGTAGGCAACATGAGCAAAAGCTCAATGTTTAAGGAAGAAGAAGGAAGTGAAGGGAAACTTCTCTGGCTGAAAATAAGAAGAGAATGCTGAGAAAATGGTCCAAACCTGTAGGGTCTGCTGGGTAGTTTTAAGGATACCGGTCTCAATCTTTTTTTTTTTTTTTTAAAGATTTTATTTATTTATTTGAGAGAGAGACAGTGAGAGAGAGCATGAGCGAGGAGAAGGTCAGAGAGAGAAGCGGACTCCCCGAGGAGCAGGGAGCCCGATGCGGGACTCGATCCCGGGACTCCAGGATCATGACCTGAGCCGAAGGCAGTTGTCCAACCAACTGAGCCACCCAGGCGTCCCTACCAGTCTCAATCTTAAGGACAAAAGAAAATTACTGAAGGGTTTTCATGTTGAAGTGAATAGTAAACCATTACAGGACAGTTAATTTTTACAAAACAGGCAAGAGATGTTGGTAGCTTACAGTAAAAGGCCATGGACATGGGAGGAAGTAAGCCATTACAATATTATACTGTAAATATGTGTAAGTGCTATTTGTGTAAGAAAGTTTAATGATATTCAAATGAAGTAATTCTGGTTCTCAAAAAAAATTCTGCTCTTTTAAATGTATGAAGGACCCTGAGCTAAGGAAAAAAAAATGGTATTTGCATAATTTAAAAGAAGTGTGTTGATTTATTCCATTTCTGAAGCACTCCTGGAGCCTTCCCAGGAGTCTAGATAATGATACCAATTGCTTCCTCTCTCCATCAAGGCACAGTCCATAAACTTTGTGGATAATATGTCTGCCCAAGGTCTAAATATCTGAAGAGTTAAGTTAAAATTTTGCTATTATTCATGTAGTTCTAAGACTGCTTGAAGTTAACTGTGATAAACTAGCCATTTTAGTGAATGATCTGAACAGTAGTCTCAGCAGCACTGGGTGCAAATTTATTCAAATTGACACTAAGGAAGTCATAGATCTTTCATTTGAAACACACTATAGTATTTTTCTGTGTGCCAAGAAAGTTAAAGAAGATAAAGATTTGTCTAGCAAGCCAGCATGAATGCAAAAATCAACAGCGCTGCCACAATTTATAAGCTGTTCTTGCATGGTTTGGGATGGGTACATCTACAATTTCAGAAGACTGGTTTCTTATAATGGATTTTAAGTAATCTGAGAATCTATGGCTCATAAAGGGAAGTGAAATAATGAGAAAACTTTGGGAAGACAAAGGAAAAGCACTATAATACCAAATGGAATTAGGACAATTGACAGAAGGGATCTGAGAAGAGCTATGATATCAGCAGGGCTGCTATGATATCAACAGGGCTACACTGACTACTTCAATTAATAATCAATGCAATCCTTGAAGTTAGTAGTATTACTATCTCTGTTTTATAGTGGATGTATTTAGGAAGTAAAATTATTTGCGCAAATGAGAGAATTAGTAATTTATAGACTCTGAATCTGAGCCAGTGATCTCTCTAAACGAAAAATCATTGTGCTAAACCATCCTTCCAACCCCCTGGAGGGTTAATCAGAAAGCCACCCCAGAAAATGTCCCTGCAAAATGGAGATTCTCATTCTGGAATATAGAGAAGGAGATAGTACTTTGTACTTCCTTTTGGTTTAAAAAGATAAGGTTAAATACTATAATTTGTTAAATGAGAAGTATCAACATTTAATCAGCTTCTTGCCATTCTTATTTATGTTATGCTTTAAAGTAGTAGTAAGAACCATTGGGTCAGTGAAAAAAAAAGAACAACCAACACTTCTTAGATTTACTGATTGCAGTCAGAAACTGAGATTCTAAAGCAAAATTTAGTAATTCTAATATTTTAAGAAAACATAAAGTAAAAAGATGGCACTGTTCTGTGGCCTGAAATAAGAGTCGTGTTGAGAGCATTTATTTGACATCAAACACCAGAATGAAACTGAAAGTAAAACAAAACAACAAAATATGCCTGGAAGAGGGAGGCATTCAAATATTTGTTCAAAGCAGGACAAATTAAGATTCCCTGATAAAGCAAATATAGCTCTAAACTTGAAATTTCTCTTTCTTACCAACTGGATAAAAGCAAGTATCTTATCCAATAGTGAAAAATCTCCATTATCTAGTTGTTGTTTTTCACTGAAATCATGTTTCATTAGCTCTTTATTCTTATCCATACTAGGATAAGCTTATTGATTGGTCCCTTATATGTTGATTTAGTTTTGTTTTTGTTTTTTTGTTTTTTTTTTTCATCATTTCCCACCTCTTTCTCTTTCTCCAGCCCCTACCTACTCACAAATGCATGCTTAGACTACATAATTGGTTTATTCCACTACTTGTAGTTGGGACATTTCCTTTCATTCAACTTGGATGTTCACCTCTCCTTTTCCATCTATCCTTAACTCACATTTCACAATACACCTATAAATTGACCTTCTCGAAAAAACTTTTCTGGATTAATCCGTAGGAGTGAAGTTCACTTTTATGACTATGATAAATTAAAGTATTATATTTAGAAGAAAAAAATTAGACCAATAGATATGGTGCATTTCTTTCTTCCTGCTTTCAATAGGTCCTACACCTTGAGAAAATTTGCATATTTGAATATCAATTCACATGCACATATATACCATATACATTCACACATCTACAATGGACAAATACACATACATACACAATAATATAGATGCATAGATGCCTGAGAGAAGTAGTCTATTTGGTTACATAAGATTTGTTTTTAGGCAAGCATTAATTAACTGTTATCTGTGAAAAATGTGTCATTGGCAGTTTAATCCCACTAATAGTTATTGAGGTTATGGGAAGCCAGTAGTAAAACACAGGCATGGAATATAACCTTCTTAGAACTGGTTATGATACAAGTAAAAATAATCTTTGATAGAAATTAAAATAGTGATTATGATTAGCCTTGGGGGGTTGAAGAGTAAGTGTGAAAATTGATGGGATTTTTATATATCTTAACCTTGCCGATGGTTATATAAATTCATCAACTTTTGTACTTCAGTATTTATAAACATTGTTCAATAAAAAAGAAAATAAGGTACATGGATTATATATGCCACCAAGTATTAATCTCCAACAATATTTAGGTAAACTGCACATGTCTCCTAAGCCTTTTTTTGAAAATTATATTTTGGCTTCCTTTTAGGAAAGTAACTAGGACAGAGTTACTCTATAAAGCTGTCATAGAAAATGTCATTTATAATGTATTAATATATCTCAAAAATAAAATCATTTCCAATAGTAATTGCCCTATTAGGTTACCAAAGGAAATTATCCTCACTAGTATATTTCTCTTCCATTCCTTTTCCTACAACCTGAGAGCAATACAATCTTACCCAAGTAAGAAATAAACTATTTTAATAAATTACATGTGTATCATATTTATATTGAATATTTACTATAAGCAGAGGCAAAAAAAATTGGGGATTTGCAGTTCATATAAATGCAAAGGTGGAGGTCACTTCAAAAAGTGAACAACTCGGGGCGCCTTGGTGGCTCAGTGGGTTAAAGCCCCTGCCTTCAGCTCAGGTCATGATCTCAGGGTCCTGGGATAGAGCCCCGCATCGGGCTCTCTGCTCAGCATGGAGCCTGCTTCCCCCTCTCTCTCTGTCTGACTCTCTGCCTACTTGTGATTTCTGTCAAGTAAATAAATAAAATCTTTAAAAAAAAAAGTGAACAACTTTATGAGTAATTATTTATAGTGAAAATGTACTTATAATGAGAATACATCAATTATAAACTTTTAAAACATTAATACCAAAATAACATTTTAAAAAATATTTAATTAATTATTTGACAATTGAAACTAAATAATTTTCTAGATTTTTCTCTGCATTTAACAAAATATTGTAGCATCATTTTTTTAAGGAAGGACAAAATTAATTTTTATCTCTAACATGGTTTATTAAATTGCTTTTTATTACAGACTAGGAATTTTCCTTTCATCTTCACAACTTATTGGTAACCTCTGTTACATTTTGATTATGAAATTGAGAGTAAATTCTAAAATGAGTTTTGTATACAAGCTGTAAAATGTTAAAGCATTTTCAGTGTTCTTGTACATTTGCTTATTTTATATAGTTTTGAATTGATACTCATTAACCAGTTTGTTGTCTATATACACAGTATACTGGCATATTTGATTTTTAGCTTACTTTGATTGATGCATTTTATTTCACATAAACAGGATATTTAAATGTTTCCAAAGTGTTCATATGATTCACCTTTCTTAATTTGATTATCAAACAATAGAAAAGTTTACTCCTCATTCAAATTTTATCTCCTCCTATTTTTTTTTAACTTTTATTTTTTTAAATTTCTTTTCAGTGTACCAGAATTCATTGTTTATACACCACACCCAGTGCTCCATGCAATACGTGCCCTCCATAATACCCACCACCAGGCTCACCCAACCTCACACCTCCTGCCCTTTCAAAACCCTCAGATTTTTTTTTTCAGAGTCCATAGTCTCTCAAGGTTCATCGCCTCTTCCAATTCCCTCCAACTCCTTTCTCCTCTCCTCTCCTCTCCATCTTATTTCTTATGCTCCACAAATAAATGAAATCATATGATAATTGACTCTTTCTGCTTGACTTATTTCACTCAGCAAAATATCTTCCAGTCCCATCCACGTTGATACAAAAGTTGGGTATTCATCCTTTCTGACGGAGGCATAATACTCCATAGTGTTTATAGACCACATCTTCCTTATCAATTTGTCCATTGAAGGGCATGTTGGTTCATTCCACAGTTTGGCGACCGTGACCATTGCTGCTATGAAAATTGGGGTACAGTTGTACCTTCTTTTCACTACATCGGTATCCTTGGGGTAAATACCCAGTAATGAAATTGCAGGATCATGGGAAAGCTCTATTTTTAATTTCTTAAGGAATCACCACACTGTTTTCCAAAGTGGCTGCACCAACTTGCATTCCCACCAACACAGTAAGAGGGTTCCCCTTTTTCCACATCCTCTGCAACACACGTTGTTTACTGTCTTATTGATTTTGGCCATTCTAACTGGTGTAAGGGGGTATATCAATGTGTTTCTGATTTGAATCTCCCTGGTGGCTAGTGATGATGAATATTTTTTCATGTGTCTGATAGCCATTTGCATGTCTTCATTGGAGAAGTGTCTGATCATGTCTTCTGCCCCTTTTTAGGCATGATTATCTGTTTCAAGTGTGTGTTGAGTTTAAGGAGTTCTTTATAGATCCTGGATATCAGCCTTTTGTCTGTAGTGTCATTTGTGAATATCTTCTCCCATTCCGTGGGTTGCCTCTTTGTTGTATTGACTATTTCCTTGGCAGTGCAGAAGATTTTAATCTTGATGGAGTCCCAAAAATTCATTTTTGCTTTTGTTTCCTTTGCCTTTGGAGTCATATCTTGAAAGAAGTTGCTGTGGCTGATATAGAAGAGGTTACTGCCTATGTTCTGCTCTAGGATTCTGATGGATTCCTGCCTCATGTTGAGGTCTTTTATCCATTTTGAGTTTATCTTTGTGTAGGGGTAAGAGAATGGTTGAGTTTCATTCTTCTATCCATAGCTGTCCAATTTTCCCAGCACCATTTATTGAAGAGACTATTTTTTTTCCACTGTATATTTTTTCCTACTTTGTCGAAGACTATTTGACCATAGAGTTTAGGGTTCATATCTGGGCTCTCTACTCTGTTCTACTGGTCTATGTGTCTGTTTTTATGCCAGTACCATGCTGTCTTGGTGATCACAGCTTTGTAGTAAAGCTTGAAATCAGGCAACGTGATGCCCCCAGTTCTGTTTTTCTTTTTCAACATGTCCTTAGCAATTTGGGGTCTCTTCTAATTCCATACAAATTTTAGGGTTGTTTGTTCCAGCTTTTGAAAAATGCCAGTAGAAATTTGATCAGAATGGCATTGAAAGTACAGATTGCTCTAGGCAGTATAGACATTTTAGCAATGTTTATTTTTCTGATCCATGAACATGGAATGATCTTCCATTTTTTTGTGTCTTCTTTGATTTCTTTCATGGGTGTTTTGTAGTTCCTCAAGTACAGATCCTTTATCTCTTTGGTTAGGTTTATTCCCAGGTATCTTATGGTTCTTGGTGCTATTGTAAATGGAATTGATTCTCTAATTTCCCTTTCTGTATTTTCATTGTTAGTGTATAAGAAAGCCACCGATTTCTGTACATTGACTTTGTATCCTGCCACATTACTGAATTGCTGTATGATTGTAGCAGTTTGGGGGTGGAGTTTTTGGGTTTTCCATATAAAGTATCATGTCATCTGCGAAGAGAGAGAGTTTGACTTCTTCATTGCCAATTTGAATACATTTTATTTCTCTTTGTTGTCTGATTGCTGTTGCTAGGACTTCTAATACTATGTTGAACAAGAGTGGTGAGAGTGGGCATCCTTGTCATGTTCCTGATCTCAACAGGAAAGCTGTGAGCTTTTTCCCTTTGAGGATGATATTTGCTATGGGTTTTTCATAGATAGACTTTATGAAGTTGAGGAATGTTCCCTCTATCCCTATACTTTGAAGCATTTTAATCAGGAACAGATGCTGGATTTTGTAAAAAAAAATTTTTTTTCTGCATCAATTGAGAGGATCATATGGTTCTTCTCTCTTCTCTTATCGATTTGTTCTATCATGTTGATTGATTTGTGAATGTTGAACCATCTTTGAAACCCAGAGATGAATCCCACCTGGTCATGGTGGATAATCTTTTGAATGTACCATTTGGTCCCGGGGTGTCTGGGTGGCTCAGTGGGTTAAAGCCTCTGCCTTTGGCTCAGGTTATGATACCAAGGTCCTGGGATTGAGCCCCACATCGGGCTCTCTGCTTGGCAGGGAGACTGCTTCCCTCTCTCTCTGTCTGCCTCTCTGCCTACTTGTGATCTCTGTCTGTCAAATAATTAAAAAAAATCTTAAAAAAAATTAAAAAGTACTGTTGTATCCTATTAGCTAGGACCTTGTTGAGATGCTTGGCATCCAAATTCATCAGGGATATTGGTCTGAAGTTCTCCTTTTTGGTGGGGTCTTTGCCTGTTTTGGGGATCAGGGTAATGCTGGCTTCATAAAAAGAGACTGGAAGTTTTCTTTCTGCTTCAATTTTTTGAAGCTTAACTTCAGGAGAATAGGTGTTATTTCTTCTTTGAAAGTTTGGTAGAATACTCCAGGGAATACATCAGGTCCTGGGCTCTTGTTTTTTGGGAGGTTTTTGATCACTGCTTCAATCTCGCTACTAGATATCGGTCTATTCAGGTTGTCAATTTCTTCCTGGTTCAATTTTGGAATTTATAATTTTCCAGAAATGCATCCATTTCATCTAGGTTGCTTAACTTATAGGCATATAGCTGTTGGTAATAACTTCTGGTGATTGTTTATATTTCCTTGGTGTTTGTTGTGATCTTTCCCTTTTCATTCATAATTTTATTAATTTGGGACTTCCCTCTTTTCTTTGGATTAGTTTGGCCAATGGCTTATTGTTCTTATTGATTCTTTCAAAAACCAGCTTCTAGTTTCATTGAAGCATTCTACTGTATCTCTAGTTTCTATCTCATTGATCTCTGCTCTAATCTTATTTCCCTTCTTATGTGTGGAGTGGGTTTAATTTGTTGTTTAATTTCCAGTTCTTTAAGATGTAGAGACAGCTGCTGTATTCTGGCTTTTTTGATTTTTTTTTTTTTAAAGGGAGGCTTGGATGGCTATGTATTTCCCCCTTAGGACCGCCTTTGCTGTATCACATAGGTTTTGGACCAAAGTGTCTTCATTCTCATTGGTTTCCATGAATTGTTTAATTTCTTCTTTGATTTCCTGATTGGTCCAAGCATTCTTAAACAAGGTGGTCTTTAGCTTCCAGGTGTTTGAATTCCTTCCAAAATTTTCCTTGTGGTTGAGCTCCAGTTTAAAAGCACTGTTGAATGAGAATATGCAGGGAATAATCTCAATCTTTTGCCATTGTTTGAGCCCTGATTTGTGACCCAGTATGTGGTCTACTCTGAAGAAGTTTCTGTGTGCACTCCAGAAGAATAAGTGTTCTATTGTTTTAGGGTGGAATGTTCTGTATATATCTATGAGGTCCATCTGGTCCAATGTGTCATTCAATGCTCTTGTTTTCTTATTGATTTTCTGCTTGGATGATCTATTGCTCAGAGTGGCATGTTAATATCTCCTATTATTAATATATCCATATCAATATGAGTCTTTATCTTGATTAACAGTTTTCTTATGTAATTGGCTGCGTCCATATTGGGGGCATAAATATTTAGAATTGTTAGATCTTCTTGGTGGATAGTCCCTTTAAGAATTATGTAGTGTCCTTCTGTATCTCTGACTACAGTCTTTAGTTTAAAATCTAATTTATCTGATATGAGAATTGCTACCCCAGCCTTCTTTTGAGGCCCATTGGCATGAAAGATTCTTCTCCATCCCTTCACTTTAAGTCTAGATGTATCCTTAGGTTCAAAATGGGTCTCTTGTAGACAACATATGGATGGGTTTTGTCGTTTTTATCTAATCTGCAATCCTGTGTCATTTTATGGGCACATTTAGGCCATTCACATTGAGAGTGATTATTGAGAGTTATGTTTTTATTGACATCGTGTTACCTGTGAAGTCTTTGTTTCTATAGATTATCCCCATATATTTCTGTTCAATGATATTCTTGTTTTTTTTTTTCTCTTTTATAGAACCCCCCTTAATATTTCTTGTAGTGCCAGCGTGGTGGTCACATACTCTTTTAAACCTTGCCAGTCTTGGAAGCTCTTTATCTTTCCATCCATTTTGAATGTCAGCCTTGCAGGATAAAATATTCTTGGATGCATGTTCTTCTCATTTAGTGCCTTGAATACATCTTTCCAGCTTTCTGTGACTTGCCAGGTTTCTGTCACAGGTCTGATGTTATTCTGATGGGCTTTCCTCTGTTCATAAGGAATTTCTTCCCCTTCGCTGCTTTCAAGAGCTCCTGTCTAAAATTATGATTCATCATTTTCACAATTAGGTGTCTCGAGGTCTTTCTAGATTCTGTGATCTTGTGGGGAGACCTCTCTGCCTCTAGTACATGAACGCTGGTTCCATTCACCAGACTGGGAAAATTTTCATGGAGAATTTGTTCAACTATATCTTCTAGTCTTCTTTCTTTCTCCTCCCCATCAGTGACTCCAATAATTCTGATGTTGGAATATTTCATGGCATCATTTATTTCCCTAATTCTGTTTTCATGGCTTCTAAGCTGTTTGTTCCTCCTGATCCTTTTTTTCTCTATCTGTTTGTCCTCCAGATCACTAATTCCATCTTCTGCCTCAGTTACCCTAGCTTTTAGAGAATTTAGATTGATTGGAATTCATTGAGAGCATTGTTAACATCATCCCTAGTGGCTTTCATTTCTGCCCTAATCAATTCCATTTTGTAAACAAAGACTTTCCCCAACCTAGCTATTGCCTGGATAATTGTTACCCCAAATTCCTCTTCCAACATACTGTTTATGTCCATATCCAATAGCTCTGATGGAGAGGGCCCAGTCTCTGAATTTTTCTTCTGTTGGACATTCCTTCTCCTAGTCATTTTGGTGAGAGATGGCTGAACAGATGTATAGCTGAATGTATCAACCGTGGTGCAGGCAAGGTTCACCCTGGAATGCTTCTGAGCAATCGAGAGTCCCCACCAAAAAAAAAAAAAGAAAAAAAAAAGAGAGACAGGGGAAAAAAAAAAAAAAAAAAAAAAATATATATATATATATATATATATATATATATATATATATATATAATAAAAGAGAAGGCCCAGCCCAAATGGGCCCCAAGGGCAAGATTTATGAAGTATACAGACAAAAACAGACAAACAAAAAGACTGACAAAAGTAGATAACAGGAGGGGGCGCCTGGGTGGCTCAGTGGGTTAAGTTGCTGCCTTCGGCTCAGGTCATGATCTCAGGGTCCTGGGATCGAGCCCCACATCGGGCTCTCTGCTCAGCAGGGGGCCTGCTTCCCTCTCTCTCTCTCTGCCTGCCTCTCTGTCTACTTGTGATCTCTCTCTGTCAAATAAATAAATAAAATCTTTAAAAAAAAAGTAGATAACAGGAGAAAAATAAATAAATAAATAAATAAATAAAACAACCTCATCAAAACGAACCCCAAGTGTAAGATTTATATACTACCAGAATAAAAACAAATACACAGAAACACTGACAGAAGAAAAAGATGGGAGGGTGGTTATAAATTCTCGGTGTAGGTGAGGAAGATTATTTTGATTCTTCCTGGGTGTATCTTGATATCTTTGTTAAAGGACTCAACTTTCCTGAGATAAAGGGGGATTAAAACTGGTTTATATATAGGGGTAAAATTAATTGGGGAAAGGGGATTACCTTGAAGCTTATCTCTATATGAATATTAAAAATAAAATAAAATAAAAGTTTAAAAAATAGAAAAGCAAAAGAAAAACACAGGTATACATATCAAAAATGTTCAGTTTAAAAGGTTATTGTGGAATTTGATGTATTGAACATCTCATTGTGATGGTAAATAGGTTAAAAAGTTATATTAAAAAAAGAACAAGAATAGTGGGAACAAATTAAAAATAAAAGTTGTATCTATGAAATAGTGGTGGTTGTCCTCTTATTTTGTTTTTTTTGTTTGTTTGTTTGCTTGTTTTTTTGTTTTGTTTTGTTTTGGCGGCTTTCTGGGGGCGGGGACTGCCACGTTGTTTTCAGGGATTCTTGCTAGAGTTAAGTCCTCCTGCCCCCATAAAGGGGCTGGGCTCTGAGGAAACCGGTTTTTCATGCTTTTGTTCTCTGGAGGTTTTTTTTGTTTGTTTGTTTGTTTGTTTTTTCTCCCCATGACAGCTTGTGGCAGTTCTTTGGAGGTTCAGAAGAAAGCAATCTGCACCCAGACCTCCATCTCAGCAAGAAGCCTCAGTCTGTTCCCCTCTGGGTGCTCCAGAGCACATAAATTCCCCCCTCTGCCCTTTTGTTTATCTTCTGATATCAGTCTGATGTTCCCACTCTGCTTTACCTCTCCTCTGTCTTATTCTACCCCTGTAGAGATCCAGAAGTGTATAACTCTAATCTCAGGCTGATTTTATGGGTGATCAGCTCACTTTAAGGGACAGATTGAAACAGTGCCTCCTACTTCTCTGCCATCTTGTCTCCCCCAATTATCTCCTCCTCTTAATGAGTTACTGAAATGGTATTATCTGTTATTTTGTTTAAAACTTATGTTAATGTGTAAAAATATTTCTATTTTTTACTTATCTTTTTTCTGTTTATCAAAATCTATTATTTTTACCTGACTTTTTATTATTTAATTACTTAAGATGTTGGCTGATAACAATTTTTATTTCCTTCATATGTCCAAATCAGAAGTTGACAGTTTTTCATTCATTTTATTCAAGTGTCACAAAGCATCTTTTAAAAATGTAGTTAAAATAGCTTATCCAGTTTAGTAGATAATACATGTCCATTGAGAAAGAAAAATAATATGGTCCTTTTTATAACTGTATATGCTATATGATCAAGTATATTTGTAACAGATGAGAATTTCCATTTTTAATGGCATCAATGAAAACCAAATTCACTGCTTATAATTTTGTGTATCTGATAATAGAAAGAATTTCTATGGACTAACTTCCAGCTCTATGCATTTCAAATTCTATTTCTCCTCTACCCCTCACATACTCCAGAGTATGTTAAAATGTCACATCTGGCTTTGCATCTTTCCATTTTGATGCTGGCTGAATCAGCAGAATGGGAGGTACTTATATTCCTGAAAGTCATGTTAAGATCAGGATGACTAGGAATAACTTAGTCATACAGGAAACTGTCTATGAAGCAAATGAATACATTCTACAAAACTTAGACTAAATATATCAGCAAGTGAGTTTCTTTTAGCTAGATCATAAAAGTGCATGTAGCCTCTCCAAGTCACCCAACAAGAAAGACAGTAAGTTGTTCTGTAAAATGTAAGTCAGAGTAAAAAGAGGTATCAGTTTTAACTGATTGTGATTAAAATATCTCATGCTTGCAGATTTTATAGAAAGTATGACTTTGATGACTCATTTATAGTCCCCCTCATTAATTCAAGAGCAGCCTTTTTTTTTTTTTCAGGATTTCTGAAGCTTAAACTTCACTAGCTTTATGATTAATCTTTGTGACTGTAAGAGGGATACAATGAAACCAACTGCCTCATTTCTGTTAATTTACACTTTGATTCTTCCTTCTAGCTTGCATGATATCTAACCATTTGCCAATCTTGCATATTATATAACTGAATCTGTGGTTTTAAATATTTGCTTATTATCTGCTCTCTAGTCATTATTATTATTATTTTAATTCAAGCCCTTTGGTTATCATCTATGCTATCATCTATTCATTTTCCAACTAATGGCTACAGCTTTTATTCTTTGTCTGCTCAATTTTGTTTCATACATGTTATCATATCAAGCTTTCAAATTATGTCAAGACCTTTCAATTTATGTTGTATTCTTGCCTTGCTCATACCCCTTTAATGTTCTACATTGTCTACTGAGTTAGTTACAAACTCCTAAGCCAGGTTCCAAGACCACCTATAACTTGTCTTTGTTCTATATTTGCAAAAAATTTAAAAAGAAAGTGATTAACAAAAAATACATATTTTTTTATTACTACAAGTACTTCTTTCCTTTACTTTCCTTGAGACCAGAGGTTGTTGCTTACCTCATGGATCTGTAATCCTTAATATAGAAATGTACACATATTCGATTTTTGTTGAAATAAAGTGAAAGACAACAACATACTGTATTGATGTAGACACAAGGAATATCTGAATGGGATCTCTCCCTAAAAGTTGTAATTTTTATCAGCCAAGTGTCTAGACATTTGCAGATAAGAAATATACTAATCTAAGTTCACGAGTGATCAAACTTGACCTTCTTATATCTAGTTATAATGATCATTACTGCAAAATTGTTTTTATATTCATATCTGATATATTTTAGGAACTGAAGATGATTTAAACATCCTTATTCCTTAATACTATTTTGAGAAAAAAGAGTCCCTTTCTGCATCAGTCAAAATTCAGTCTGGGAAGTATATCTACTAACCTATTTTGATTGATGTATTTTAGTATAGGTAATAGATCTTACACAAATGTAGGCAAAAATGGAGAAGAATAGTTCTGGATGAGAGAATGAGAAGATCAGATCGTCACTAGCCAATTCACCTGAAGCAATAGTGATGAAGGACAAAGTGAGGAATAAGAAATATCAAAGGAACCAAATACATCCAGTGTCAAAATGGACCTAAAAAGAGGTGTTTCTGGAACATTCTATAGTAAGCTCTTGTACCTACATACTCATCACCACTGTGGATCTGAGACCACTCCTAGCAAAGCCAATAGTCAGGAGGATAAACTGAATGTGGAGTGGAGAATAATGGGGAAATTTAGGACCTTGACCTTGTCTGACCACAAGACTTTTCTAAAAGTGAAGTCTGCATGCTTCACATCAGCCTGCCAAAATTTGTGTGAGTTCTTCTTGGGACCAACTAACTATAGAGTCATTAGGTCAAGAGGACTCAGGCAAGCATAATTTAAGTCTTAACCAAATTGTTATCATACAATATATTTCACTATTGCTCTTGAAGAAATTCTCATATGTTTGTGAACCCAAGGAATTTGTTAACTAGTGGTGTGCTGGAAATTTTCTTTGGAAAAACTAAATAACTGAAAAACCAAGAGACTTGATTTGGGGTTCTTCCCAATTTCCATCTTGAAAATACCCACATTAAGGCCAATTTCAAGTCCCAAAATGATCTTGTTGAACATGGAGTTAGGAAGAAATGCTAATGATAAGCTCTCCTCAATCTGTTTGAGCCAGTTCAAAACTCCACTGGTACCCTCTTCTCTTATTAATTGATATAATCAATATAATGCTGTCTTTGTTAGTCTTACAATTCAATTTTAACATTGGCTATAGGAATACAGACTTTTCTCTATCTCACTTACCTCATTGTCCTGGTATTGACTTAAAAATCCATAGACTTTTAATATTATTTAATCTGTTTTTCTTCATCTTTCTTTTTTTTTTTTAAGATTTTATTTATTTATTTGACAGAGATACAGCCAGAGAGGGAACACAAGCAGGGAGAGTGGGAGAGGGAGAAGTCTACTTCCCACTGAGTGGACAGCTTGATGCAGGGCTTGATCCCAGGACACTGGGGATCATGACCCAAGCCAAAGGCAGATGCTTAATGGCTAAGTTACCCAGGCACCCTTACTTAATCTGATTTTCATGGCAAAATGTTTTTTCCTCCATTCTTCTTAATCCAGGATTATACCATGAGATATATATATATATATATATATATATATATATCCATATAATATCTATAAATTGATGATATATCTATGTTTAGATCTTCAGTTGAAGTTGCATCACCTTCAGTGGTACCTTAGTGTGTACTTTATTAAATCTTTATTAAAATCTATTCTGCTGGGCACACAGTGAACCCTCTCAATCTAGAAAAGTGTATATTTCAAAAAGTGGAAATTGTCTTGCATTATGTCATTATGCCTATAATAATCTGTGTGTGTGTGTGTGTGTGTATTTTCATCTTTTTTAAAAAAAGATTTTATTTATTTATTTGACAGACAGAGAGCACAGATAGGCAGAGAGGCAGGCAGAGAAAGAGGAAGGGAAGCAGGCTCCCCGCTGAGCAGAGAGCCCGATGCGGGGCTCAATCCCAGGACCCTGGAATCATGACCTGAGCTGAAGGCAGAGGCTTTAACCCACTGAGCCACCCAGGCACCCCATGTATTTTCATCTTTATTCCTAAAACTCTTATCTCTACTATAGTCAAATTTTTAAAACTTTATTTTCCAAGGAAATTATTCATTGCAGTTGGTTTTGAAATTTGACTGAGTTTAGCTTGGTGAATTAGTCTCATACTGTATTCTGCTAGGTAACGTATCTTTGAAGTTACTTTACATAGTTTCCTAAACTGAGTTTTATGAATTTATTTTAGAGAAAAAAGAGACTTATCTGACAGAGCAATTTAGTAATCAGCATGAAGCATTCATATATCTACTTAATATACACAGATAATAATTGAATGGTTTGTAAGAAGAATCATTTGGTTCAAAACACATCTGGTTAATTGTGATTTTTTTAAACTTCTGCCCTTTTATACATGCTTTAGATACTATGTATCTAGTAGCTAATGAGTATCTTCTAAAATATACACTCTAAAATCACTTTTTGCTTGAAATGTTTGTTTTTCTTTATTAATATAAATTTTCCTTTAAAAATATACAACTCTTTCAATGACCTTTTTTTTTTCTAGATTACCATCCCTGAATTAAAATACTATAAAATTATAAAGATGCATGTTAGTTTTTCACTCATTCAATTTATACTTATTGCTCAGTCATTATTTGCCAGGCACTGAATTAAGCATTCAGGAAAGAGAAATGAAAGATATGATTTTTACCCTTTTTAGTTCTCAATCTAGCAATGAAATGAGGCAAGTTAGCACCAATTTTAATACAGTGAGATAAGTGATATAAAATCAGAGAAGGGGAATGACCTAGAATGTGGGAATGTATAATGTATTTTTATATTGTAGACCTATGGCAACTGAATTTATTTATTTATTTATTTATTTAAGATTTTATTTATTTATTTGACAGAGAGATCATAAGCAGGCAGAGAGGCAGTCAGAGAGAGAGGAGGAAGCAGGCTCCCTGCTGAGCAGAGAGCCCGATGCGGGGCTCGATCCCAGGACTCTGAGATCATGACCTGAGCCGAAGGCAGCGGCTTAACCCACTTAGCCACCCAGGCGCCCCTGGCAAGTGAATTTATAGAGTTCTGTTTCCAGAAACATATTTTGGGAGCAATAATGCATATTCTACTATTACTTCAATGCCTGACATTCAGGTCCCTGATTTCATATCTTTATAATAAAATTCTTCTCCATTTCTCTTTTCCCCCTAACATTTCAATTATCTTTCATTAATTTTATTCTTAAATTTCAAAGAGATATTCCAGATTTTTGTTTTAAAAATATTCCACTTGTGGCGGGACGCCTGGGTGGCTCAGTTGGTTAAGCGGCTGCCTTCGGCTCAGGTCATGATCCCAGCGTCCTGGGATCGAGTCCTACATCGGGCTCCTTGCTCAGCGGGGAGCCTGCTTCTCCCTCTGCCTCTGCCTACCACTCTGCCTGTGCTCATGCTCGCTCCCTCTCTCTCTCTAACAAATAAATAAATAAAATCTTTAAAAAAAAAATATTCCACTTGTGGAGACATGTTTTGGGACAGTGTTATTTCTTTGACAATTGTCTCACATCTCTTTTCTCTGTTCTTTCTGAAAGTCCTTTTGCTAAAATGTAGGAAATTTGGATTCAACAACTCTGAAAACTTGAGAAAATAATCTAGGGATTATTTTAATATTCTTCATGCTGGAAAAATTGTTTTTACAAGTAAGAAGCTAAAATGGGAGAGTGAAATAAATATTTCAAATTTGTGATAATCCCTAAATGCAAGGAAGGGTAAATAAAGCTTACTGAGTCTACTATGCGTTAATGTGGTAGGCCATTTAATTCTTTTTTTTTTTTAAAGATTTTATTTATTTATTTGACAGAGAGAGAGATCACAAGTAGACAGAGAGGCAGGCAGAGAGAGAGGAAGGGAAGCAGGCTCCCTGCTGAGCAGAGAGCCCGATGCGGGACTCGATCCCAGAACCCTGAGATCATGACCTGAGCCAAAGGCAGCGGCTTAACCCACTGAGCCACCCAGGCGCCCAGGCCATTTAATTCTAACAACAGCCTGTTGAACGTTGTATCACCAAAAATTGCTGGGCAACCAGTCAATTATATTGTAAGTTTAATTCTGCACATTTGATCTTAGATTTTGAGGGAACCATGGTGCATAAAATCAATTTTGTGTCACTACATTCAGAATTATGTTAGTAACTGATTTAAATTACTATATTCTAATCAATTAACATTTTTACCTCCTCTCTCCAACACACTCACACATAAAATTCATACTTAGTTTAGTTAAGCACTCATGGGTGTGAACAATGAACTGAGCACATTAGTTAAGTCCTACTTATCCTTCACTTCTTCCAGTAAGCCTGTTCTGAACACACAAGTCCAGAGAGGACTACATATTTTATGTAACCCAGGGCAAATGAAAACATGATGACTCTTGATCAAAAATCATTAAATCTTTAAGAAAATGACAGCAAAACAATAATCCAAACATAGGACTTTGTTTGACTATACTGACTGCATGTTCATAAAGATGGTTCTGAGTCCAGATTAAGTATTTTTCTTTTTAGTTAACTTACAGTACTTTGTGTTTTACTTATCATAGCAAATATGACATTCTAAGGTGATCTACTATATATTTGTCTGTTACCTCTTGTACTAGTTTGCTAATGATTCCATAATGAAGTATCACAGACTGGGAGGCTTGAGCAACAGAAATGTTCTTACTATTTTGAGGGAGGCTTCTCTCCTTGGCTTGTACATGGCTGTCTTAGCCCTTAGCTTGTATATTATTTTCTCTTACCTGTGTCCAAATTTCCTCTTTTTATAAGATTACCAGTCATATGGAATAAAGACTCATTTTAATACCTCATTTTAACTTAATTACCTCTTTAAATACCTCATCTCCAAATACAGTCACATTCTGAGGTCCTTGGAGTTAGGACTCTAACATTCGTGTTTTAGTAGAACACAATTGAGCCCCTCAACAACTCTGTTACAGATATAGGTTCTCTTAGGTCAGTGGTCCTAAGTTTGTTGTTTACCATAGTCAATTCAGCATCTAACTCACTCAATAGGAAAAAGTAAACCCACAAATATCTGGTAATTGAAAAAGTAAGGGAATCAGTGTATGTGTGGATAGCAGAGATGATTATGGTTCATAGTCACAGGCATTTAAAGCTTCAGAACCATGGTTCCTGAGATTGGGTAAGCATTTTCTGAGAGACTTAAAAAAAAAAAATGCTAGATTCGTAAATGTAAATTTCATGAGATGATTAAGTCATTACCCCAAAAAGTTTTGTTTGAATTTTTGTCTCCATCTAGATGGAATGTCAGGTAAAGTATAAGTAATTAAGTAAAATTAAGTAAAAGAATTTAACAATTTAACAATTCTTTAAAAAGAATTTAACAATTATTTTAAAAACACAAAAATATATTTTAGAAAAGTTATTTTTAAACTATTCAGTTTACAGAAAAACATATGATAAAGTAATAAAGATTTTGAAAATTATTTTCAAGTGGAAATGAGAATTTTTCTAGCCAGCATTTTACTTTGGGTTAATGGATAATTTTATTACTTTGGTTATAAAGGTGAATTTTGCAACTTTATTCAAAGTTTAGTTCTAATTTATCACTTACCAAATACTGCTGAAATATCAAAAACTCACTAGAGAATGTGATTTAATTTCAGGAAATATTGGGTCAAATGTATTACAAAGATCCATCTGCATATAAAAGACATTAGGCAACTAGATTGAAGATACTCTTATAAATGCAATCTATATAATCTTTGAAAAATGGTGTGCTCTAAACTGAATGAGGTAGATATTCTTTGAAGTAATAGACTTCAACTTTTTTTTTATTCTGATAATAAAGTAACTAAAATCTATTAGGCAGATATTAAAATTAGAAATCAATTAACTTGCACATAGCTCTAAATTGAAAACTGTCTCCTGGAACTAAGGACAAAAATAATATTTGAAGTAATTTTTCTTATACTGGATTCTATTGAGCCTTTTGAAAATATTACTCAAAAGGTTTTTCTTATCTTTTGAGACAAAAATAATATTCAACTGCTGTTCCTTCTCTTTCATATTTTTTCTAGCTGTTTACTTAGAACCATGACTGAGGCAAGATGCACAAATCTGAAAGGGTCCTAGAATGGACTAAGCCCCAAAATTCCACAAATAGAAATTGCTACTCCATCCCTCTGTTTTTACCTAATGTGACCTTGTTTTTTTCCATAGGGAAGAAAATGAGTATCTTATTTCTGGTCCACCACTAAGCTCTGGGTCCAACTTTTCTTTTACTTTTTTGTTTCTCCAAAATAAACAATTGGAAATATGTTATTCTGAGGATTCTAAATATAAATTTCATAAAGAAAATATTATAAAAATAACATTTTATAATTATAATGGAATACAACAGAAGAACAAGAATAAAAGCAGTAAAAATATAAGGGACACATTTAATGAACTCTTCCTTAAAAATGTGTAAGACCCGGGACACCTGGGTGGCTCAGTTGGTTAAGCAGCTGCCTTTGGCTCAGGTCATGATCCCAGCGTCCTGGGATTGAGTCCCACATCCGGCTCCTTGCTTGGCGGGGAGCCTGCTTCTCCCTCTGCCTCTGCCTGCCATTCTGTCTGCCTGTGCTTGCTCTTTCTCCCTCTCTCTCTGACAAATAAATAAATTAAAAAAAAAATCTTAAAAAAAAATGTGTAAGACCCCAAAGCATCATTTTGCTTTATATCAATCTTTCTTCCATTTTATTGTGTCACCTTTATGTCTCAATACTTGTTTTATCCATTTTAAATGCATATTATCTGATATATTGATCATGCTCAGATAAACTGTTTTAAATCTAGGTTTTATATTTTTATATTGTATTATCATTGTTGTTTTCTTTCCTTTTTAATTTGTGTATAATTAAAATACAATCATTTTATTTTATTTTTTAATATTTTATTGATTTATTTGCTAGAGAAAAAGAGTGTGAGTGAGCAAGAGAGAGAACACTAGTGGCAGGCAGAGGCAAAGGGAGAAGCAGACTTTCTGATGAGCAGGGAGCCTGATGTAGGGACTGAATCTAAGATTCCAGGATCATGACCTGAGCTGAAGGTAGACACAACCTACTGAGTGACCCAGGTGCCCCCAAATGCAATTATTTTAATATTCACAATGTATATGGTGGAGGAAAATATATTATTTCAGATAGCATCACAACTTCAAATTTGGAACTTATCTTTAATTAGTAATAATTTTCAATAATAACCATTATTCATTTGAGAAAGAAATAATTCTGAGGTATGTAAAGAGCTTTCAAAGAAACAATGCAGTAGTAATTAGACATAGGAACCTTCACTGGAAATTCCCTAGAATATTCATTTTAAAATATGCTAAATTTTGAAATATACATAAGATGTACATGTTGATTAAATTAATTTATTTTTATTGTTATCTATTAAGCTCATGCTAAGTGTATAAATAATACATTTAACACTGTAATAGCCTTTTACATAAACTTTTGAAATTGTACATATTAAATCAATATGTAATTTGCTAAGATAGCTATTATCCTCTACAATTAAAGACTCTTCCATCATTTGATTTCTGGGGCCTCACATTGCTATAACTGTGATTGTGATAAATTATAAATATTGATCATTTAAAGTACAGTTCAGAATCAAAATCGATGGTAAAAAATCTTGCACATTTTTAACAAAGAGCCTGATAAAGTAGTTTGGGTTTTGAAATCATAGCTCAAGTACATAAAATATAATTTTTGAAATATTCTTGCTCAATTCTATTGGAAAGATTTTATTCTTTTAATTATTGCAAATCTGAAACATCTGGTAAATTATCATTTTGTTCATTAGAAGAACACTGGGAAAAGTTATTGTTATACTTGCTTTTGGCATGTTTTAAAATGGTTAAATTTCATGCTTACTTTTCATACTCACTGGGACCATATGCTGTAATTATCCAAGTGAGGTCACCAAAAGGTGAGAAAAGTAAAATTCTGTACCAAAATATTTCATGAGAACTTCTTGTACAATGTTTGAAGCACTATTAATAAGAGTAGGGATGGTCAACATCCATAACAACTCCAATTGTATTCATTATTTTCACAATTTTTTTTCCAAATAGATAAAAGAATATGCTTTTTATCCTTACCCAGTATCAACTGTGAAAAAGAGAAAAATAGAAGTCACTTACTAGATGAATAATCTCTACATCATCCTATGTTTCCTCTATACACATCCTCAATTGTAGGCAATTAAGGGATTACTTCACAGGAACAAGAAGAAATATAGTCAACCTTTGGGATAATACACTGGATTTAAGTAGATGGTTGAGGAGATTTTTTAGGATTTATCTTATAGATCTGACTGAAAAACTAAATATTTTCTTTTCCTTACTCCTCACTTTTCTTAGTTCATCTTAAATATTAGAAATATTATAACCCTCTTGAGAGATTATTAAGATGGCTAACTCCTAGGGATCTCAATCCACTGCAGAAGACTTCCAAAAGATATAATGACTAATAATACCCAAAGGTAGTATTTAAAGTTAATAAAGCTTTGCTTAAGTATTTTTTTAAAGATTTTATTTATTTGGCAGAGAGAGATATCACAAATTGGCAGAGAGACAGGCAGGAGAGGGGGAGGAAACAGGCTCCCTGCTGAGCAGAGAACATAACGCAGGGCTCAATCCCAGTACCCTGAGATTATGACCGGAGCTGGAGGCAGAGGCTTAAACCACTGGGCACCACCCAGGTGCCCCTTAAGTATTTTTTTAACTAAAGAATCACTAGAGGATTTCAAGTGCAAAATGTCTTCATCTCAGTATCAGGTTTTCAATGTATTAAGCCAAATTTAAATTCCTTAATTAAAAATATGTTTTACAGGGGGCACCTGAGTATCTCAGTGGGTTAAGCCTCTGCCTTCGGCTCAGGTCATAATCTCAGGGTTCTGGAATCGAGCCTTGCATCAGGCTCTCTGCTCAGCGGGGAGCCTTCTTCCCTTCTCTCTCTGCCTGCCTCTCTGCCTACTTGTGATCTTTGTCTGTCAAATAAATAAATAAAATCTTTAAAAAAATAAAATAAAAATATGTTTTACATGAATTAGGATACTCATTGTGCTCATGCTTAATATGTTTTTGTTTTCCTAATTTGGGACCTTTTTAAATATTTATGGTGCAATAAAATTTAACTTCCATATTGAGGGGAAATACATTTCTCTTTAGGCACTCAGATCACTCAATTTCTTTCTTAGTTCTTTTGCTTTCTTTTCTGCCTTAATGTTCATGTATCTGTGTGTTTCATTGTAGAGAGTGTTGAATAGGCATAGATGTTTTACAGTTAGATTACAATCCAGTCGATGAAAAAATAAGACTTAAGCATCTGTTAGAATTAATTATTCAACAAACTCCAAAGTAAACTTCATCAAAATTATATAAGCACAACTGAAGATATCAATATATATAAAGATATTAACATACTATGTTTTTTGTTGTCTTAAAATTTTTTCTATAAGGGAGGGTATGTGCTATGGTGAGTGCTGTGAAGTGTGTAAACCTGGCGATTCACAGACCTGTACCCCTGGGGATAAAAATATATTATATGTTTATAAAAAATAAAATAAAATAAAATAAATAATTTTTAAAAAATTTTTCTATAAGACAGTTCATCAAAAACTTACATTATCATCCACCTCATCATAATCAGTTCTGCTTAATGTTCATCTGTAAGCAGTGATACTCAAGTAAGTTATACAGCAGAGGACTTAGTTTTCTTTTGGGGTGAGTTGTCAAATGATTTATTGAAATACTTTTCATTGTAGTCTTTAAATAGCAGTAAGATCTATAACCATCAACAAATTTAACAACTTTAGCAACATATTATGAAAAGTTTTCAATTTTTGAGAGACATCAAAATACGTCATATTCTTTAAACCACAGAAGACTTTGTAACACTCTTCAGCCTTTCAAAGGGCATTTCTAATGTGCATACTTGTTTTCCAAAACCTCTCGTCAACTAGTTTTATAGTATAATAAAAGTATATTTTTAAGTATTTTATCCAGGAAGTTAAAGATGGAGCAATAAGTACAATTTTCCTTTTGATCATTTTGTAGTATAGTATATGTATAAACTAAAAGTTACATTCAACAAAGAAACAAACTTGCAGTTGGTAGGTAGCAAAGATCCCAAGAAGAAAGCTATAGTCAAGCAGAAAACGAGCTAAGAAAAATGCTAAGTAGACTGTCTGGGTTGAGTAACAAGAATTGGCATTCAAAGTCTTCCCAGATAAAGGCCTTCTGAGGAGGAAATGCAGGAAGTAGAGATTTTAAGATTCCAAACACTACTCAAGTTTCTGACCACTAAACTATACATCAAGAGGGTAAACTAAAGTTAGCTTACAGAAGCAACTAAGAACTAAACTGAGATTTGAGCTATCATCCATCAGAGAATGAATTTAATGTTTGACTCTAATCAAGCTAATTGCCTGATAAAACAAAAAAACTCACACTCTTGAGAAATATATAGTAGAATACAAAGTCTCTAAAGCATAACACACATCATCTAAGATACATCTAAAATTAGTAAACACATAAAGAACAAGGAAAGGCTCTCCAATTTTCAAGAAACAGCAACAGAGGACAAGCTCATGGTGAATGATCCAGTTGCTGCTGTTGTTGGACCAAAACTAAGAGAAGCTATTATAAGTATGCTTCATGTGGTAAAACAAAACAAAACAAAACTTGCTTTTAGAGAATAAAATAATAGAAAACCTCAGTGGAGAAACAGAAAATATAAAAAGAACCAAATGGAAATGTGGAACAGAAAAATACAGTATCTTAAGTAAAAATTTTACTGGATAGAATTAATAGGAAAATAAAGATGACATCAGAAATGGCCTGTAACTTCCCTCCAGCCATCCTTTCCACCCTCCCTCTCTTTTAATTTAAATACTAGTAAAATGCAATTTATATAACAGTATCATAAAACTTTTTTTTTTAAGATTTTATTTGTTTTGACAAAGAGAGACACAGTGAGAGAAGGAACACAAGCAGGGGGAGTAGGAGAAGCAGGCTTCCTGCTGAGGACGGAGCCCAATGCAGGACTCAAACCCAAAACCCTAGGGTCATGACCTGAGTCAAAGGCAGATGCTTAATGACTGAGCCACCCAAGAGCCTGAAAAACATGTTGTTGTTGTTTTTTTACTTTTATTTTACTTAAATGTTTATTCTGTCACCACAATGAAACAGATCTATAGCAACGTTTTAAATGTTGGCATAACATCCATTTATAAAGTTCTAATTTGATTTAGGAAAGTAATTGTCTACTGTAATTTTAATTAAAGCCTTTGCATGCCTTTTTGATCCTTAACTGTCCAACTGACAGTTAAGTATGGTATAACTGAACTTTTTGGCTTCTTGTTTTTTAAGTAGTGACAATGAGACTAGTTTGGATGAATGAGTTGGGAATAAAGCTATCTGCCTCACTTCAAGCCAAAACATGAACAATACTCTGCACTCTTTCCTTTTGACAAAAACTTGCAACATTATAGTTAATAACCGACCCAGCCAAATTACATAAATTATGTGGAAATGAGATTCTATTGACATTCTATGGATATGTAGAATAAGTGAGATATAAAATCTATTGTTTTAAGTTACTAGGATTGATACAGAATTTAGCACTTTGATGTGGGGTGCTATTGCAAGACAAAGTTCAAACATGTGATATAAACTTAGGACCCAGGAGGCAAAGAAACTTATATTGGAGACTAAAAGGATGGTAATCCATACTAGGCAATGGAAACACTCAATAACACAAAGAAACACAAGAAAAATATTCAATCACTCTACTAATAAAAGCAAGTCTATATTAAAAATGGAAAGAGGAGATTCAACTTCTATACTGAATATGAAAAATTTCTAAGTTTTTTCAAGCATTCTTTTACTGCTATCTGGAGTTTATAACTTTCTGCAAAACAATTTGGTAATATGAGTCTTTGGCAATATGAAGATTATATTTTATTTGTCCATTTAAATTAACAAAGTGGTAATTCTGCTTCTAGGGATATGAATAAAAAAGCATCAAGAGCATTCAAAAAAACTTTATAAAGTCAAATATTACTGTATATTTTGTAATTATCCAAATTGTGACCAAATGCTCACTATTTTTTGCATAAAATGAATAATGGGAAACACTCAGAATTAAAGGTTCAGAGATATTTAATGGCATTACAAAATATATGGATATAACATCAGGTGCAAAGAAAGTAAAAAAAAACTTGCATGTTCATTGAGGAATCCACCAGATAAAAATGAAACAGTAGAGTATCCAGTTTGTGAACAGTGTTTCTCTCTGATGGTACCATCATACCCTTCTGCCACTTTCTTTTTGGACAAGACTATGTTTTCTATTTTTTATAAATAAACATGGATTACTTTTCATAAGAAGAACTTAAATATTGATTTACACTTTTGGATTTCTCATTTGAATCTATTATATATATGAAATGGAATAAAATTTTCTAAGAATATGTACAATTATCTAAAAATCCTGTCTTAACTCATGTAAATAACATTCTGTATCAAATGTCCTGCTTAAAAACCCTTTTCATTTGTCAAGGTCCAATGATACCACAGTCTGAAGTGACTAGTAATTCTCCTTTAAACATACAATTTTCTCTTTTTGTTTCCTCAAAAATAATCTTAAATGATTGTTTTCTTAAAAGTTCCCTTAAATAGTAGACAATAATATAGACTCATTGAAAGTGAGCAAAATGTAAGATGCTTGGCCTGAGTAGATATCTAGAAACCTTAAAATTATGTTTCCCTCCTTTGAAGAATAGCTCAGAAAGATAAAAAAAATACTTAGAAACATGGAAAACTTAAGCTATATATTTTCGAATTCTATGTGTATACATGGAACAACATTTTTGTGATTCAGGTCACTTAAACAAAATCCTTATATTATTAAATAAACTCTTGTTAAAAGTTATGTCAAATTATCCAAAAGAAATATTTTGTTTTCTTTACAATTAGCCAACATCTTTATAAAATGCTAAATGTAAAACTTTTGCATTAATTGTGTTTTAGAAATTCTAAGGTTATTTACTTTTGGCTATTAATTTACACAAATTTGAAAATGTAAGACATTGCTTTATATATTTGATATATATGAAAACAATATCATTTGTTTTGAGAATAATAAAAAAAGCTATAAGATTTTACTCCTATAATGTTGAAGAAATTTAGGTAAACTATTGAACACATGCAACTCCCTCTCTCCCTCTCAAACACATGCCTCTTTTCCTCTCAATTCACAGACCCTAAAAAAATATGCACTAAAAAAAAATACACTAAAATGCACACATTCATTCACACAGGCATGCATAAAAGCACCTGCATGCACATCTCAGTAACTGGTGTGGAGTAAAAGAGGGGAAAAAATGGGTGGGAAAAAAATAATGGGTATATTAATAGGTATTATGGAAGAAAATTGAATAATCCTTATTCACTGAAAATTTTTACATGAATTAAATCTTTCTATCCATGAAATTTGTAATTTAATATGTTTTAGTGTACAGATGAACTTATGGGAACAGATTGTTTATCCAACACTTTCCCCTTAGTCTAATAATTTCTTAACCTTGGTTAAGTTACTGAAGATATATGAACATCAATTTTCTCCCTTGAAGTATTGATCTTTGTTACATAGTAATGCCCAATAAATATTAGCTCCTCCCCTGAGTTATTCCTTTACTTTCATGACTGATTTGCTAATTCTTGACATTCTGCATTTTACAACATTGTCTCAGAAAAATCTTATTTGTTTTGATCTCTATATGTAGTTCTTTTCCAGGATGTCTTATTTTTGACCCTTAATTATCTCTATTGTTAATAACTCATCATCTTCTGAACTCTTAAATATATGCAGTCCTTTGCATTATGTCTTTGCTTCTTTATTCTTCACGTGTTCTCTTCTCTAGACTTTCCCCATTCCTCCAGCTTCTAGAATGACAGTGCTTAGGACTTTCAATTTCTTGCTAATTAGGTATTATACTGGTATTGTAAGTGTTGAATAATAGAAAATTTGTATATATATATTGTTCTTTCTTCATTTTCTGGCACATGTTCCTAAAACCCTTGCCATTTCCCAAGCAATGACAGCACTAGGAACATCCTTTGTTTTAACATTTGGTCTTTGACCCCCAGTTCCTAACACTAACTTCTTTTTTTTTTTTTTTTAAGATTTTATTTATTTATTTGACAGAGAGAGATCACAAGCAGGCAGAGAGGCAGGCAGAGAGAGAGGAGGAAGCAGGCTCCCCGCCGAGCAGAGAGCCCGATGCGGGACTCGATCCCAGGACCTTGAGATCATGACCTGAGCCGAAGGCAGTGGCTTAACCCACTGAGCCACCCAGGCGCCCCCCTAACACTAACTTCTTAAATCCCTTGGAATTTCCTGGATGATAGGAATGTCTTGGTTTCTTTTTGTTTGTTTGTTTTAATTTTTTATTGCTATGTTCAATAACAAACCTATAGTACATCATTAATTTTTTGATGTAGTGTTCAATGATTCATTTGTTGCATATAATAGCAAGAGCTCATCACAACATATGCCTGCTCTAATACCCATCACCTGGTTACCGTAACCCCCCAAACTCCTCCCTTCTATAACCCTCAATTTGTTTCCCGGAGTCCAGAGTCTCTCATGGTGTGTCTCCTTGTCTGATTTCTTCCCATTCAATTTATCTCCCTTCTCCTATGGCCCTCTGCATTTTTCCTTATGTTCCACCTATGAGTGAAACCATAGAATTATTACCTTTCTCTGCTTAATATATTTCAGTAAGCATAATCCCCTTCAGTTCCATCCATATCAATGCAAAAGGTAAGTATTCATTCTTTCTGATGGATGAGTATTGTATTTTATATACAAACCACATATATCCACATATATGTTTTATATATGAACCACTGAGTATCTATTGTATATATGAACCACAAATTCTTTATCCATTTATTGTTGAAGGGTATCTCAGTTCCTTTCACAGTTTGGCTGTTATGGACATTCCTGCTATGAACAATGGGGGTGCATGTGTCTCTTTTTTTCACTACATCTGTATCTTTGAGGTAAAGACCTAGTACTGCAATTGCTGGGTCATAGAGTAGCTCTATTTTTAAAGTCTTGAGGAAATTCCATACTGTTTTCCAGAGTGGCTATACCAGTTTGCATTCCCACCAACAGTGTAAGAGGTTCCCCTTTCTCCACATCTTCTCCAACACTTGTTGTTTCCTGTCTTGTTAATTTTTGCCATTCTAACTTGTACAAGATGGTGTCTCATTGTGGTTTTTATTTGTATTTCCCTGATGGCGAGTGATGGTCAACATTTTCTCATGTGTCTGTTAGCCACTTTTATGTCTTCTTTGGAGAAAGGTCTGTTCATGTCTTCTACCCAGTTATTGTCTGCATTATTTGTTTTTTGGGGGTTGAATTTGAGGTATTATTTATAGATCTTGGATACAAGCCTTTTATCTATAATAGCAGT
Source organism: Lutra lutra (assembly GCF_902655055.1). Taxonomy (NCBI): domain Eukaryota; kingdom Metazoa; phylum Chordata; class Mammalia; order Carnivora; family Mustelidae; genus Lutra; species Lutra lutra. The sequence goes on along the minus strand of NC_062287.1, from coordinate 33,474,753 downwards.
TGAAAATATATTTTCCCATTGCCTCTTAGTTTTGTTGACTGTTTCCTTTGCTGTGCAAAAGCTTTTTATCTTGATGAAGTCCCAAAAGTTCATTTTTGCTTTTGTTTCTCTTGTTTTTAAGAGATGTGTCTTTAAAAAAGTTGCTGTGGCTAATACCAAAGAGGTTGCTGCCTATGTTGTCCTCTAGGATTTTTTTGATTGATTCCTCTCTCACATTTACATCTTTCATTCATTTTGACTTTATCTTTGTGTATGGTGTAAGAGAATGGTCCAGTTTCATTCATTTCCATGTGGCTGTCCAATTTTCCCAGCACTATTGATTGAAGAGACTGTCTTTTTTCCATTGGATGTTCTTTCCTGCTTTGTCGAATATTAGTTGACCATAGAGTTGAAGGTTCATTTCTGGAGTCTTTAATCTGTTCTACTGAACTATGTGTCTATTTTTGTTGTTGTTGTTGTTGTTGTTGTTTGTTTTTGTTTTTGTTTTTGTTTTTCCCCAATACCATGCTGTCTTGATGATTATAGCTTTTTAATATAGCTTAAAGTCAGGCATTGTGATGCCCCCCGCTTTGGTTATCATTTCCAACATTCTCCTGACAACTCAGGTTCATTTCTGATTCCAGACATATTTTAGGGTTGTTAGTGCCAGTTCTGTGAAAAATGTTGATGTTTTGATAGGGATTGCACTGAAAATGTAGATTGTTCTGAGTAGCATAGACATTTCACAATATTTAATCTTCCAACCCATAAGCATGGAATGCTTTTTCCATTTCTTTATGTCTTCCTCAATTGTTTCTAAGTTTTCTCTAGTTTCCAGAGTATAGATCTTTAACCTCTATGGTTAGGTTTACTCATAGGTATCTTAAGACTCTGGTGCTATTGTAAATGGAACTGATTCCTTAATTTCTCTTTCTTCAGTTACATTTTTAGTGTATAGAAATGCAACTGATTGCTATGCATTGTTTCTATATCCTGGCATATTGCTGAATTCCTGTATAATTTCTAGCGATTTTGGTGTGGAGTCTTTTGAGTTTTCCTCATAAAGTATCACATCATCGCAAAGAGTGAGAGTTTGACTACTTCCTTTGTCAATTTGGATGCCTTGTATTTCTTTTTGTTGTCTGATTGCTGAGAACTTCTAGTATTATGTTGAACAATAGTGGTGAGAGTGGGCATCCCTGTTATGTTCCTGACCTTAAGGGAAAAGTTCTCAATATTTCCCCACTGAGAATTATATTTGCTGTGGGCTTTTCATAGATGGCTTTTATGATATTGAGATTTGTTCCCTCTATCCCTATACTTTGAAGAGTTTTAATCTGGAAAGGATGTGTATTTTGTCAAATGTTTTTTTCTGCATCAATTGAGAGTATCATATGGTTCTTGTCTCTTCTTCTGTTAATGTGATCTATTACTTTGATTGATTTGCAAATGTTGGGCCACTCTTGCATCCCAGGAATATATCCCACCTGGTCGCGGTGAATAATCTTTTTAATGTACTGTTGGATCCTATTGTCTTGCATCTTGTTGAGTATTTTGGCTTTCATGTTCATCTGGAGTATTGGTCTGAAATTCTCCTTTTTGATGGGCTTTTTGTCTGGTTTTGGAATCAGGGTAATGCTAGCCTCATAGGACGAGTTTGAAAGTTTTCCTTCCATTTTTATTTTTTGAAACAGCTTCAGTAGAATAGGTATTATTTATTGTTTAAATGTTTGGTAGAATTCCCCTGGGAAGCCATTTGGCCATGGACTCTTGTTTCTTGGATGTTTTTTGATTACTTTTTCAATATCTCTGCTGGTTATTGATCTGTTCAGATTGTCTGTTTCTTCTTGTTTTAGTCTCGGTAGTTTATAAGTTTCCAGGAATGCATCCATTTCCTACAGGTTGCCTAATTTGTTGGCATATAGCTGCTGGTAATAAATTCTAATAATTGTCTCTATTTCTTTGGTATTAGTTGTGATTTCTCCCTTATCATTCATGATTTTATTAATTTGGGTCCTTTCTCTTTTCTTTTCCATATGTCTGGCCAGAGTATATCAATCTTACTAATTCTTTCAGGGAACCAGCTTTTAGTTTCATTTATCTGTTCTGCAGTTCTTCTACTTTCTATTTCACTGATTTCGGCTCTGACCTTTATTATTTATCTTTTCCTGCTTGGTTTAGGCTTTATTTGCTGTTCTTTCCTCAGGTCATTTAGGTGTAAGTTTAGCTTGTATATTTGGGATCTTTCTAATTTTTTGAGAGAGGCTTGGATGACTATGTACCGCCATCTAAGGACCACCTTTGCAGTATCTCATAGGGTTTGAACCGATATGTTTTCATTGTCATTGGTTTGCATGAATTGTTTAAGTTCTTTAATTTTCTGGTTGACCCATTCACCCATTCATTCTTTAGCAGTATGCTCTTTAACCTCCAAATTCCTTCCAAATTTCTTCTTGTGGTTGAGTTCCAGTTTTAAAGCATTGTGATCTGAAAATATGCAGGAAATAATCTCAATCTTTTGCTATTGGTTGAAACCTGATTTGTTTACCCAGTATGTGATTTATTCTGGAGTTCCAAGTGTGCTCAAGAAGAATGAGTATTCTGTTGACTTTGGATGGAATTTTCTGTACGTATCTATGAAGTCCATCTGGTGCAATGTGTCATTTAAAGCTCTCATTCCTTTGTTGATCTGCTTAGATGATCTGTCCATTATTGTGAGCAGAGTGTTGAAGTCTCTTACTATTAATGTGTTGTTATCAATATGTTTCCTTATTTTGGTTATTAACTGGTTTATATGATTTGTTACTCCCATGTTGGTGGCATAGATATTTATAATTGTTAGATCTTCTTGTTAGGTAGACACTTTAAGTATGATATAGTGTCCCTCTACATCTCTTACTACTGTCTTTGGTTTAAAATCTAATTTGTCTGATATGAGGATTGCTACTCCAGTTTTCTTCTTAGGTTCATTCTTGTGGTAAATTGTTCTCCATCCCCTCACTTTCAATCTGGTGGTATCTTTAGGTTCAAAAGGAGTCTCTTGTAGATAGCATATGGATTTGTCCTGCTTTTTTATCCAATCTGAAACCCTGTGTCTTTTTACGGGAACTCTTAGAGTAACATTTTTTTAAAATTTTATTTATTTATTCATTAGAGACAGAGAGAGACAGAGAGAGAGAGAGGCAGAGGCAGAAGGAGAAGCGAGCTCCCCACTGAGCAGGGAGCCTGATGCAGGACTTGATCCCAGGACCCTGGGACCATGACCTGAGCCAAAGGCAGACACATAACCATATAAGCCACCCAGGTATCCCTAGAGTAACTATTGAAAGATATAAATTTAGTGCAATTGTATTACCTGTAAAGTCCCTGTTTCTGTAGATTGTCTTTGTTAATTTCTGGTCTATATTGCTCTTGGGGGTTTCTCTTCACTTACATAATCCCCCTTAATATTTCTTGCAGGGATGACTTGGTAGTCACATATTCTTTCAGTTTTTGCCAGTCCTGGAAACTCTTTATCTGTCCATCAATTCTGGATGACAACCTTGCTAGATAAAGTATTCTTGGTTGCATGTTTTTTCTCCTTTAGGACCCTGAATATATCTTGCCAACCCTTTCTGGCTTGCAAGGTTTCTGTGGATAGGTCTGATGTTATTCTGATGTTCCTCTGTTCATATGTAAGAAACCTTCTCTCCCTAGCTACTCTCAGGGTAGTTTCTTTGGCTGTAAGATTAACAAGTTTCTCTATTATATGACAGGGTATTGATCTATTTTTATTGTTTTGGGGAGGAGTCCTCTCTTCTTTTTGGACACAAATTTTTTTTTTTTTCCTTCCCCAGATTTAGGAAGCTCTCAACTATGATTTGCCCAAATATAGCTTCTGTTTCTCTCTCTCTTTTCATCCCCTTGGGGATTCCAATGATTCTTACATTGGAATATTTCATGGTATCATTAATTTCTCCAAGCTTTTTTTCATGGGCTATTAGCTGCCTATCTCTGTTTTCCTCAACTTCATTCCTTTCCATCAGTTTATCTTCTAGATCTCTTATTCTCCCTTCTGCCTCCTTTACCCTGGCTGTTAGAGTAACCAGTTTAGACTGCGTATCATTCATTGCATTTTTAAGTTTGGCCTGGTTAGATCTCATTTCTTCCCTTAGAGATTCTATATTGTCACTATTGCTTTTTTCAAACCTAGCTATTTATTTTATGATTGCTGTCCTGAGTTCTATTACTGACATCTTGTTTATACACATACCCATTAGTTTTGTGACAGAGGACATTGTCTCTGTTTCTTTTCTTTGTTGAGAGTTCCTCATCCTAGTCATTCTGTTGAGGGATGTTGAACAAATGGACAGAGTCCAAAATATCAACCCTGACCCAAACAAAATGTAGCCTAGAAAAAATCCAAAGTGGTCAAAAGCTATCATAGATATGTAAACAAAGCCAAGATGATCCAAACCAATTTTTAAAAGGCAGGGAAGGGAGAGACTATAATCTCTCAGTGTGGACAAAGCAGGGTGATCTGCCTGTTCCTGATTGAGTTTTGGTCTCTGTGTTAGAAGACATTATATCCCAAAATTGCAAAGAAATTAAAACTCATATAGATAGATAGATAGATAGATAAAATTGAATAGGCTGAAAAATGGACTAGTATGGGGCAAAAATCTATAAAATATAGATGTGAAAAAAATTAAAGTTAAAAAGTAACTTAAAAACATAAATTTGGAGGGGTGCCTGGGTGGCTCAGTGGGTTAAACCTCTGCCTTCGGCTCAGGTCATGATCTCAGGGTCCTGGGATCGAGCCCCGCATCGGGCTCTCTGCTTAGCAGGGAGCCTGCTTCCTCCTCTCTCTGCCTGCCTTTCTGCCTGCTTGTGATCTCTGTCAAATAAATAAATAAAATCTTAAAAAAAAAAACATAAATTTGGAAATAAGAATCTATTTGAAATGGGAACAGGGTAAAAAAAGAAAAAGAAAAAGAAAGAAAAGAAAAAAAAAGGAAACACAAAACTTTAGCTTGAACTATAAATGAGTCATGTGGAAAAACTTGGAGATCAATATATTATTTTCCCCTGGTGCTGGAGTTTAACAGTCCTGTGGGAAATAAGCTTGTCATTCACCTGCCCTTCCAGTCTGTCTTCTGGGGCAGAGGCCTGATGCTCAGCTTCTTAGGCATCCTTGCCAGGATGGAGTTATTCCACCCCTTGTCAAGAAGATGGACTTAATGAGAGATGTGTGGCTTTGTTCCCTGGTGGCTTTCTGCTTCTCTTTAGAGGGTCAGAGCAAATATGGCCCTGGGGGAGTCTCTGGCCCAGAGCCACAAGTTCATGGTCTCCTTTCTTCAATAACCCCTCCAGGTTAAAACATTTCCATTTCTGTGTGTACCAAACTCCACAGAGATACACTATTTGCACCCACAGCAACTCTTCTGGGGGAGTTCTGGGGACCCAGGAGTGTTTCTGTGCTTTGTGACTTTGAAATTGTGAGTGGCTATGGGTTCACACATCTCCCAGTCAAGACTGGGTGCCCCCCAGTGTCCTTTCAGGGGCCACACCTCCCAGAGAGCTGTTGGCCTGTCATGGGTGCAAGCGTTTTGTATCGCCCATGGAATGTTAAACAGCTCACACCTTACAGTCCCTTTCAGGGTGCTCAAGGAGAGAGTAGTCTCCCTACCAGCCCAGCACATGGAATATGATGACCAGAACTGAGAGTCCCTTCCAGGCTGGTTGACCATAACCAGTCTCCCTGCTTCACTGCTTGGGCACTCTATCAGTTCAGGCTCCCCCATTCTTTCTCTGTCACTTGTGATCCTGAGACCACAATAATCCACCTTGAATTCTGCACTATCCATCCTCTGTTATTGTATCATTTCCCAGTGGACAGTTTATGGAGGGTCCTTACCCCCTCCATTTTTCTTCCAATATTTCCCCCAAAGATTCAAAGTTATACAACACCTACCTTGCAAAAAGTAGTCATTTTTCTGCTCATAGAGATCCAGATAAATCTTCTTACATCTTGGGTTGAATTTGTGTGTGTTCAGAATGGTTTGAGAGATATCTAGCTAAATTCAAGGGACCAGATGAAACAAGCTCCCCTACTTTGCCACCATCTAGGAATGCCTTTCGTTCTAATGACGTGACCCTCAGTGAACCTCAGATGGGAGCTAATCTTCAGAAAGAATAAGTCATGATTAGAAGCTTGGAACTTTCAGCCTCACCCAGCATTCCTCAGAAAAAGGAGAGGGGCTAAAAGTGGAGTTAATGATCAATCATGCCTAATGATGATGGTTCCATAAAAATCCCAAAAGTACAGGGTTGGGTGAATACATCTAAGTGCCTGGAGTCAACATACCCCCATTTTATGGGGCCGGAAGCTTCAGCACTAGGGGTCCTTCCAGACTTTTTACAATGTATCTCTTATCTGGCTGTTCATCTGTATCCTTTGTTATATAATAAATCAATAAATGTAAATAAATATTTCCTGAGTTATGGGAGCTCTTCCAGAAAATTGCTGACCCTGAAGAGGAAGTCACAGGAACCCTAACTTATTACTTAGTTGGTCAGAAGTACCAGGGACTTGTCATTGACATCTGAAGTGGGGACATCTTGTGGGACTGAGCCCTTAGTTTGTTTGGATCTGTCTTTAGCTCCACAGAGATAGTGTTAGAACTAAATTGAATTGTAGGACACCTAGCAATGTCAGAAATTTGGTTGGTGTGGGAATAAAACCACATATCTGGTGTCAGAAATGTTGTATGAGTGAGGAATTTTTTTTTTCTTAATGTCTGATAAAACTTATCACTTTCTGTCTTATTCTATCTAGCCTTTTGTTGTTCTTGTTTGTAATGTTAGTTGTGTTTATGTTGTGGCAACATCATTTCTTATATTGAAAATATAGGTCTTTGGTTTTACTTCAATGATGAGTCCAGAAAATATGATGCCTCACTTTTACAATATTTCCATGGCTTGAACTTTTAAAAATAACAAATACTTATTATTGTTCTGGAGAACAACCTGAGGACACTTCTTGTCTCTCTTCACACTTTCTCCCTAAGTGATATCATCCTTTTTTGTACTTTTAAATGTCATTAATATACTAAATCTGAAACTGAGATCTTTATTCTGATTTCCAGAATCATATACAGCTCCATATTTACGTGACATCCCAACGTGGATGTCTAATGGTGTTTCAAATATAGTGTGTTGTTTGATTTCCCTTATGACATAAAAGGCATTGTGTGTACTCATAGTTATCTCACATAATTAGAAGTCTATCCATTCACAAAGAATGTCTCCTTAGGAACTCAAACCAATGACCAGACAATTCAGGTAAGTGTATCAAATATATACCTCATTTATGTTCCCTCCTTCTGCTCTTATTCTGTAACTCCTGCCAATTGTTATCTCATCCTTACTGAAATGGCTAAAATGCACGTATGACAGTTATCAAACATCCACTCTTGCTTCCTGTAAAATCATTTTCTATATAGCATCAGCAGTATTGTAAAACTAAAATCTAGATATATCAAGTACAGTTTTTAAACTCCCTGAGAAACTTTTTCAAGCTTTCTTGATTTTTTCTAATTTTTTAAGCTTTTCTTAAATTAAATTTTTTTCAGTGTTCCAAGATTCATTGTTTATGCATCACACTCAGTGCTCCATAACAATATGTGCCCTCCTTAATAGCCACCACTAGGCTCACCTTTCCCCCCACTCCCTCCCCTCCAAAACCCTCAGTTTGTTTCTCAGAGTACACAGTCTCTCATAGTTCATCTCCTCCCTCCGAGTTCCCCCAACTCACTCCTCCTCTTCACCTCCCAATGTCCTCTGTGTTATTCCCTTTGCTCCACAAGTAAGTGAAACCATATGATAATTGACTCTCTCTGATTGACTGATTTCACTCAGCATAATCTCCTCCAGTCCCATCCATGTGGATACCAAAGTTGGGTATTCATCCTTTCTGATGGAGGCATAATATTCCATTGTATATATGGACCACATCTTCTTTATTCATTTATCTGTTGAAAGGCATCTTCGCTCTTTCCACAGTTTGGCGACTGTGGCCATTGCTGCTATGAACATTGGGCTACAGATAGCCCTTCATTTCACTACATCTGTATCTTTGGGGTAAATACCCAATAGTAAAATCGCAGGTCATAGGAAAGCTCTATTTTGAATTTCTTAAGGAATCTCCACATTGTTTTCCAAAGTGGCTGCACCAACTTGTATTCCCACCAACAGTGTAAGAGGGTTTCCCTTTATCCACCTCCTCTCCAACACTTGTTTACTGTCTTGTTGATTTTGGCCATTCTAACTGGTTTAAGGTGGTATCTCAATGTGGTTTTGATTTGAATCTCCCAGATGGCTAATGATGATGAACATTTTTTCATGTGTCTGTTAGCCATTTGTATGTCTTCTTTGGAGAAGTGTCTGCTCATGTCTTCTGTCTGTTTTTTGACATGATTATCTGTTTCATGTGTGTTGAGTTTCAGGTGTTCTTTATAGATCTTGGATATTAGCACTTTGTAGTTTCATTTGTGAATATTTCTCCCATACTGTCACTTGCCTCTTTGTTTTGTTGACTGTTTCTTTGGCTGTGAAGAAGCTTTTGATCTGAAGTCCCAAAAGTTCATTTTAACTTTTGTTTCCTTTACTTTTGGAGACATGTCTTGAAAGAAGTTGCTGTGGCTGATGTCGAAGAGGTAACTACCTATGTTCTCTCTAGGATTTTGAAAGATTTCTGCTTCACTTTGAGGTCTTTTACCCATTTCAAGTTTATATTTGTGTATGGTATAAGAGAATGATCGAGTTTCATTCTTCTATCCATAGGTGTCCAATTTTCCCAGCAGCATTTATTGAAGAGATTGTCTTTTTTCCACTGTATATTTTTTTCCTGCTTTGTCAAAGTTTATTTGACCATAGAATTAAGGGTCCAAATCTGGGCTCTCTACTCTGTTCCACTGGTCTATGTATCTGTTTTTGTGCCAGTACCAAGCAGAAAATCAATAAAGAAACAAGAGCTTTGAATGACACAATGGACCAGATGGACCTCATAGATATATACAGAACATTCCACCCTAAACAACAGAATAATCATCCTTCTCAAGCACACATGGTGCTTTCTCCAGAATAGACCATATACTGGGTCAAAAATAAAGTGCTCAAACAGTGGCAAAAGATTGAGATTATTCCCTGCATATTCTCAGACCACAACGTTTTGACACTGGAACTCAACCACAGGATAAAATTTGGAAGGAATTCAAATACTTATAAGCTAAAGACCATCCTGCTCAAGAATGTTTGGCTCAACCAGGAAACCAAAGAAGAACTTAAGTCATGGAAACAAATGAGAATGAAGACACATCAGTCCAAAACCTATGGTATACGGCAAAGGTGGTCCTAAGGGGGAAATGCATAGCCATTCAAGCCTCCCTCAAAAAAATTTAAAAATCCCGAATATACCAGCTCTCTTTACACCTTAAAGAAATGGAAAATCAACAACAAATTAGGCCAATCTCATGTACAAGAAGGGAAATAATGAAGATTAGGGGCAGAGATCAATGAGATAGAAACTAGAGATACAGTAGAACATATCAATGAAACTAGAAGCTGGTTTTTTGAAAGAATCAATAAGATCTATAAACCCCTGGCCAAATTAATCCAAAAGAAAAGAGGATTCAAATTAATAAAATTATGAATGAAAGGGGAGAGATGTTAGGAGAAGGGAGTTGGGAGAAATTGGAAGGGGAGGTGAACAATGAGAGACTATGGACTCTGAAAAACAATCTGAAGGATTTGAAGAGGTAGGGGGGTGGGAGGTTGGGAGAACCAAGTGGTGGGTATTAGAGAGGGCACGGATTGCATGGAGCACTGGGTGTGGTACAAAAACAATGAATACTGTTATGCTGAAAATAAATTAAAAAAAATGATTAAAAAAAAAAAGAAAGGGGAGAGATCATGACTAACAACAAGGAAATAGGAACAATCATCAGAAATAATTATAACAGTTATATACCAATAAATTAAGCAACCTAGAAGAAATGGATGCATTCCTGGAAACCTATAAACTTCAAAACTGAATCAGGAAGAAATTGAAAACCTGAATAGACCAATATCTAGTAACAAGATTGAAGCACTGATCAAAAACCTCCCAAAAAACAAGAGCCCAGGACCTGACGGATTCCCTGGAGAATTCTACCAAACATTTAAAGAAGAAATAACACCTATTTTCCTGAAGCTGTTTCAAAAAATAGAAACAGAAGGAAAACTTCCAGACTCTTTCCATGAAGACAGCGTTACCCTGATCCCCAAACCACACAAAGACCCCATCAAAAAGGAGAATTTCATACCAATATCCCTGATGAATATTGATGCCAAGATTCTCAGCAAGTTCCTAGCTAATAGGATCCAACAGTACATTAAAAAGATTATCCACCATGACCAGTGGGAAGTTATCCTTGGGATGCAAGGGTGGTTCAACATTTGCAAATCCATCAACTTGATATAACAAATCAATAAGATAAGAGAAGAACCACATGGTTCTCTCAACTGATGCAGAAAAAGGCTTTGACAATATACAGCACACGTTCCTGATTAAAATTCTTCAAAGTATAGGGGTAGAGGGAACATTACTCAACTTCAAAAATCTGTGTATGAAAACCCCACAGCAAATATCATTCTCAATGGGGAAAAGCTGACAGCCTTTCCTTTGAGATCAGGAACACGACAAGGATATCCACTCTCACCACTGTTGATCAACATAGTACTAGAATTTCTAGCAACAGCAATCAGTTCTAGCAATCAGCAATGAGAAGTTCTAACAACAGCAATCAGCAATTGTCTGATTGCTGAATGAATGAATGAATGAATTCATTAAATGAATAAATTCATTTATTTATGAACACATAATAAAATGTATTCAAATTGGCAAAGAAGAAGTCAAACTCTCTCTCTTTGCAGATGGCATGATACTTTCTATGGAAAACTCAAAAGACTCCACCTCCAAACTATTAGAGCTCATACAGCAATTCAGTAATGTGGCAGGATACAAAATCAATCCACAGAAATCAGTTGCTTTCTCATACACCAACAATGAAAATATAGAAAGGAAAATTAGAGAATCAATTCCATTTACTATAGCACCAAAACCATAAGATACCCGGGAATAAACCTAACAAGAGAGGTAAAAGATCTCTACTTGAGGAACTAAGGAACACTCATGAAAGAAATTGAAAAAGACAGGAAAATATGGAAAAGCATTCCATACTCATGGATTGAAAGAATAAACATTGTTAAAATGTCTATACTGCCTAGGGCAATCTATACTTTCAATGCCATCCTGATCCAAATTCCACCAGCATTTTTCAAAGAGCTGGGACAAACCATCTTAAAATTTGTATGGAACAAGAAGAGTCCCATAATTGCTAAGGAAATGTTGAAAAAGAAAAGCAAAACTGGAGGCATCACGTTGCACGATTTCAAGCTTTACTACAGAGCTGTGATCACCAAGACAGCATGGTACTGGCAATTTTTTTTTTTTATGCTTTTTGTCCATGTTTTTCTTTCATCATTTGAGGATACTTAAGAAACTTCTTTCAAAGTCTTTACTTTGTAAATCTGATACCTGTGGTTCTTCCAAGACAGTTCTTCCACTTAATTTTCTTCCTCTGAGTGGACCATATTTTATTGTGTCTTTCTATACTTTATAATTTTATAATTTTTGGTTGGAATTTAGACATTTGAAGAAATGGCTACCTCTACCAGTCTGTCGAGATTGGCCTTGGGCAGCAGCAATCTTTCACTTAATTAGATTGACATGCTCTGACTGTGGTCTTCTCAGGGATTTTGTAAACAAGCATTTTGCCTGGTCCTGTGTGTGGTTTTTAAAAATTTCTCCACATACATGTTGTGTGCTATAAATATGCTATAAATGGTGCTATAAATGTCTTATTTTTTTCAGAGTCTCCTGACAGCTTCTCCTAAGGGCATTGGATGGTCCATTGTATGCCTCTATTCAGTAATCTCTTGCCCCAGGCTTCTATGGGTCTGCAGTCTTGCTGTAGTTTTCCAGAGCCTTTTTTCTCCCTGTGTGGTGTTGAAGTTAGGCAAACAGAGACCAGTTCTTGTAGTAGGCACCATACAGGTTAAAACATTGCAAAGGTTTGCCTTGTTCCCTCTGGTTTGAGAAAAGGAATGGGAATTGGGCTGCCATCACCTCCAGACCAAGACAGCCTTGTGCCATGGATGCAGTGGGCAAGAATGAATAAAACTACCACTAAACTTCCTTTTTATTTTTATATAACTTTTTTTTCTTTTTATATAACTTTTAAATTTAAAGTCAATTGATAAACATATAACGTATCATTTTTTTCAGGGGTATATATCTGTGATTCATCAGTCTTACACAATTCACACCACTCACCGTAGCATATACCCTCCCCAATGTCCATCACCCAGCCACCCTATCACTGTCATCCCATTTCCCCTCCAGCAACCCTGTTTGTTTCCTGAGATTAAGAATCTCTTATAGTTTGTCTCCCTCTCTGGTTTTGTCTTGTTTCATTTTTTTTCCCTCTCTTCTCCTCTGTCTTGTTTTTTAAATTCCACATATCAGTGAGATCATATGCTAATTGTCTTTCTATGATTGATTTATTTCACTTAGCATAATATCCTCTAGTTTCATCCACATTGTTGCAAATGGCAATATTTCATTTTTTGATGGCTGCATAATATTCCATCATAGATTACATCTTCTTTATCAATTCATCTATGTCTTACCATTTTGAAAGTGGCTTTTTATGATTTAGTATTCACTTGGTTGCTATAGATCTTGGTTGTTTAGCTAGTTTTTACTTGTTTGTTATTTATTATTATTATTGTTGTTAATCTTTAAATGCTTTGAAACATTTGTTTTTCCAGTTTTATTGAGATATAATTTACATATATCACTGGATAAGTTTAAGGTGTACAGCATCATGATTTGACTTACGTATATTGTGAAATGATTATTACAGAGCTTAGTTAGTATCCATCCATTTAGGTGCAATAAATAGAGAGAAAAGAAAAACATGTTTCTGTTTTTGATGTCTCCATAGGAAATAAGAGCTTGGAGTTTCTTATTTAGCCATTTGCTAAAGATGCTTTGCCATCCTATTTTGAGAAATATTAGTGTGAGAATACTTAATGTTTTCATCAATATTTGTATTATCTGGCCTCCAGTATATATTTTACCATGACTGCCCTAAAATTCCTCCCCAGCCAGCACACTACTTTCTGACTAAACATGTTCTTATATTCTTGTTGTATTTCTACAAAGTATAACATATTTATGTTTGTATTGAAACTGCAGCAGGACATACATTGTAGATGTTAACCTGCACATAACTCACAGAATATAATTTTCCCATTGAAATAATCATAACAGGCTGATACTTAACAATGCAAACTTTTTGAAACATGTTTTAAAAATATAAAAAGATTTCAGACACATCTTTTATTCACCTATATATGTGAAGTAGAGGTGAACTACTTACTTAGCTATTCCAAATATCATTTTGTTAGAATATTAACAAGGAAAATTTCTGAAGTTCTCATTAATCTATTTTATTTTAAAGATACATTGAAATCCTTATAGTGATAGAACTGAACATATATTATTTTTAATGTACAGCTAAATCTTTAAAAAAATATTTTAATTGTGTAAAATCCTATAGAATCATAGGTTCTAATTGGCATGTGAAATGTTTCTAAGAAAATCTAAGGAAATCTAAATAAAGCAAAATAATAAGTCTTTATTGTTTTCCTCAATAAAAAAATCTTACTTATAGATGGGAAAAAGAAGTATATAATGGTTTCAATCAAAAGACTTCCATATATTTGCAAGATATTTGAACATAGTAAGTGTAAATCTCAACCAAAATCTCTAATATCAAACCACTTTCTAGAAAGTAATATGAAGGTGCAAAACATTTTTTAGTTTATCTTTCACATACAGAAATTGATGTGAGAAATTTACTAAGGACATGAGATCTAAAAACAAGTATAAGCACTTGAGTATGTTGCTTACAGAGACAGTGGACCATTTTGATGAATTTACGTTTTATACATTCATCACATTCTGCAATCATTTCAGTTGCAAGGAACTAAGACATGGCATTTAGATTTCTATGCCAAAGATGTCCTTCCTTTGCACACAGTCTGGTATAAGGTATATGATCTCCACACTTGTAAATAATTTCTACAGTTTAGTTTGCCTTCTTTCATATAAATAAATCTTGGCTTTTGTCTTTCAAACAGCACACCATGTCTATACAGGCATTATACTGTTAGTAAATAAATAGAAAAAAAAAAGGATCTCTAAGCTAACCTAACCTAATTGGTAATTTCCAATTAGGAAAACACATTGACTAGGAAGATCAATAAAATTCCTATTTACAGGTACAGATTCAGTAGATCTTCAAAACCTCATAAAGATATCCTGCCAGCATTTTTTTTCCTTTAAATGGGAAATATTTATTTTTTTATATGAGGATGAAAGTTATTTTAATAAAGTGATCCCAAGAGAACAAGATAAATATATATTGTGTTTATTTGATATTCAGTTAAGCTAAGTTAATATTTCCACTCCCCAATCCTTTATTTAATTTCTCCCTGACCCTCACTTGCACTATACTATATATTTCACTTCAAACTCAGTTAAATAAATAAGTCAAATTCCCTTAGCCCATGAATTTCATAGCTATTCTTTGCTGCCAGTAAATCTTACCTTTGATTTTTAGTTGTCATATCAGGGGCATAAGCTGGAACTAGGAAACATGGCTCTGCTCCTTCTCAGGATCATCAGCAATTTTTCACACCATGCTTACATATGAATTATGAAGATAGCTCTTGGTTTAAAAAAAATGATCTCAAATGTAATATTGCAAAAGGTTGGAAGAATTGAATTTCCCATAAGCAAATACAGGTTTGTCTTCTACCTCTTGAGTGAACTCTGATGGCAGTGAGAATAAGAATAACCACTTGATGCAAAAGGGGAAGTTGTCATCATAATTTAGGGCCAAAATAGAAGAAAAGTACTATACACACCTGACATCATAGTATAGATGAAGGCCAACTGAGATAAATTGCCTCTGACTCAGTGTGCTGAAGAGGCATCATGAATATTTATGGCAGCAGTGTTTGTAAAGTTTCCATAGACTCACAGGGTTAGAGGAAGGCAGAAATCTCTGATAAATCATGTAGTCCACTGCACAATGTTGCATTTCACATTGCAAGCAGACATATGGTAACTTTTAATATGTAATCTCAAAAGAACTACTTCAAGATTAGCTTCTACTAATTTTAAAGTATTTTTATCTGAATACTATAAACAAACAATTCAATGTTTGTTGTGGATAGTTTCCAATATTCCTTTTTCATCATTCTTTTCTTCCTATTTTCATCAATACTAAATGATAATTCAATACTGCCATGCACTGAAGCAAGCTTTCATCAGGAACAAAATCCTCAAATTTTGAATTATTTCTCCACATAGGAAGACACTATATATATTATCCAAATTTCATAATATGTACCTCAAAAATATTGAATTAATCACTAAATAAAATAGCATGTTGGGTCTTTTACTGAAAGTTAACAGGGACTAAAATCTCTTCTCTTTTGGTTCTTAGAGATCACATAATACACAGTTCAACTTGATGATAAATAATTGAAGAGGCCCTAGTTGTCTATTAATGAAAAATGTACTCAGAAAAGGACAAGCTTAAATTTAAATATATAAATTTATATATCTATAAATACATATTTATGTATAATTTAATATATTAAATTTATGTATGTATATAAAGAATATCATATGTATAAATGGATAATATCTTCTCTTTAATTTCTATTTGACATTCATTGGGTTTATGTATGATATATTAGTTAAAGGAAATAAATAGTATTATATTATCTGAGAATTACTGAATGTAGATGTTTTCCTAAATGTGGTGTATGAATTAACTCATTTGGCTTCCTACACCAAATCTGTAAAGAATTTACTACAATTATCTGTGTTGAGGAAATAGAGAAAAAGACACACACGAAAGTAAAGTTGCATATTCAGAGTAACAGAACAAGTAGTGACGTAACAGCATTCAGGGTCAGACATCATGGTTTCAGAGTGTCTTTCTACTGAGATATACTGCCTTAGAAAAAAATGCAAACTATTTCCAAAAAAATAAATACATTCAGGATCCTTATGCATGTGTTATAGGCTGAATTGCACCACCCTCCAAATTCACATGTTGAAGTTCTAGCCCCTAATATCTGAGAATATGACTGCATTTGGAGACAGGACTTTTAATGAAATAATTATGGTAAAATAAGGTCACATGGTCTCATCTTAATTCAATATTAGCAGTGTTCTTATAAAAAGATATTAGAGACACCAGATGTAGGAATACACAGAGAAAAGACCATGTGAAGACACAGTAAGAAGGCAGACATCTGCAAGGCAAGGAGAGAAGCCAGAGAAAATAGACAAATTTCTCAATACTTTGATCTTAGACTTAGTCTTCAGAACTGTGAAAAAATAAAATTCTATTGTTTAAACTTCCAGTCTGTAGTATTTTATTGTAGTAGCCCCAGGAAATTAATACTAACAAGTGTTTACTAAAAATACTCAGATACACAATGACAGTAACATTAACTAACATATGGAAATTAGATCTTTAGGTACATTGAACTCATTCACCATCTATTATCAATAATTTGTCATTAAAAATAAAATTCTGAATTTTATTTTGGTGATTCACTGATACTAACTAAATAAACAAATAAATAAATGCAAGCCTTGTGTCAGTGAGTTACAATTTTAGATATCAATATCTCTTTACTTATAGTTCCACATTTTAATTGAATTTATCACAGTTCTAAAAGCACAAAAAGAGTTGCAGTAAAATTTAATTAAACAGGAAAAAAAAACAGGGGGACAAATCTACTTTATGCATACATTCTGAGTATTTATTAAACAAAATAAAAAAATATTTGAATGCATAGCTAGGTAAGAAAATAAATATCTACAAAAATTTATGTGAAGATAAAGAAGTTATTATGTAATGAGTGATTAGTATATACAAGCTGATACTTTAAAGTTTTATGAACATTTATTTTTATATCTCATTTATTCTTCAGCAGAATCATATGGAGTTGATATTCCAGTTATTTCCATTTTACATATCTTACCTGTTTCTCAAACCAAGGCTTAAGAGTTTAAGGAAACCAAAGCCACAGAACCAGTAAAAAATGACTTAAGAAATGCCTAACTTTATGTCTGCCTTTAATCAGACTCCATGATTTGAGGTTTTAGTGATTGGGGGTAAAATGCTATTAAATGTGCTTCTTCATTGGGGGCAGTAAGTAACAAGGTTTTACAATACTGATTCTGTGTTCTTTTCATGAATAATCAGTGCTTTGAAGGGTGTTTTTGTTTTTGTTTTTAAGATTTGATCTATTTATTTGTGAGAGAGAGAGAACAGAGGGAGCAGCAGGGAAAGGAAGAAGCAGGCTCCCTGACATGCAAGGGGCCAGATGTGGGGACTCAATCCCAGGACCCTGTAATCACTACCCCAGCCAAAGGCAGACTCCCAACCAACAGAGCCACCAAGGCATCCCAGTACGTTAAAGGTCTTAGCTGTATAGAAGAAACTTCTACTAGGGAAAAAAAAAAAATCAGTTCTTAGATATAGGCAAATGAGTTTACTGTGTGGTCTTTAGTTGTAGGTATGATCACCTATTTTTTAGATTATTTTACAATTCCTTAGGTGCACAATTTAATACGTACACTTTTGTCCCAAAGAAATGCTGCTATGTTCTGTTCAATGGAGCAAATAACCCTAAAGAGTACAGCTTATTGCATTGTTGGACATTATCAGTTTAAATCTAAACCAACAATTGAGAGTAAACATTGGTTAATTTCTTTATCAATTATTAAGTTAAACTACATATTTGGCAGGTATTATATATTTCAATGTGAATCATGGATTCACTTTTTATTGTCTTTTTTTTTAATTTTTTAAATTTATTTTCAGCATAACAGTATTCATTGTTTTTGCACCACACCCAGTGCTACATGCAATCCATGCCCTCTCCAATACCCAACACCTGGTTCCCCCAACCTCCCACCCACCGCTCCTTCAAAACCCTCAGATTGTTTTTCAGAGTCCATAGTCTCTCATGGTTCACCTCCCCTTACAATTTCCCCCAATTCCCTTCTCCTCTCAGTCTTTTTAAAAATTATATTTTCAACAGTTGTAATTTTCTAGTAATTGATTTGAGAAAATATTTTATGTAATAATTATAATGTACTTGTAGGCATTATTATTTAAATTTTCCCTGGAAATATATTGTTTAATTTTATAAAACACTCAAATTAATTTCATAAATTAGGAGATTAAAAAACCAAAACTTACAGAACAATATCTGTTTATTGACAAAGAAGAGACTGAGAGTAACTTACTATCTATAAAAATACAAGGGCAGGGAGGAGTCAAGATGGCGGAGAAGTAGCAGGCTGAGACTACTTCAGGTAGCGGGATATCAGCTAAATAGCTTATCTAAAGATTGCAAACACCTACAAATCCAACGGGAGATCGAAGAGAAGAAGAACAGCAATTCTAGAAACAGAAAATCAACCACTATCTGAAAGGTAGGACTGGCGGAGAAGTGAATCCAAAGCGACTGGAAGATAGATCACGGGGGAAGGGGCCGGCTCCCGGCAAGCGGCGGAGCAACGGAGCACAAAATCAGGACTTTTAAAAGTCTGTTCCACTGAGGGACATCGCTCCAGAGGCTTAACTGGGGTGAAGCCCAGGCGGGGTCAGCGCGGCCTCAGGTCCCACAAGGTCACAGAAGGATCGGGGGTGTCTGAGTGTCGCAGAGCTTACCGGTATTAGAACAGGGAAGCCGGCTACAGAGACAGAGCTGAGGAGTAAGCTCTAAACTCGGGGTTACCTTGAACCGGTCACAGGCTCGGTCGGCTCGGAGCGCGGCCGGAGGCCAGGGTGATGGGAGTCATTGGGCACTGTTCTCTGAGGGCGCACTGAGGAGTGGGGCCCTGGGCTCTCGGCTCCTCTGGGCCGGAGACTGGGAGGCCGCAATCTTCATTCCCGTCTTCCAGAACTCTACGGAAAGCGCTCAGGGAACAACTCCGCCTGGGGAAAAGACGCTTGAGAATCACTACAACAGGCCCCTCCCCCAGAAGATCAACGAGAAACCCAGCCAGGACCAAGTTCACCTACCAAGGAGTCCAGTTTCTATACCAAGGAGAGTGGCAGAATTCCAGAGGAGAAGAAAGCAAAGCATGGAACTCATGGCTTTCTCCCTATGATTCTTTAGCCTTGCAGTTAATTACCGTTTTCTTTTTTAACGTTTTTTAAATAGTTTATCTAATATATGTATATATTTTTTTCCTTTTTATATTTTTTATCGGCTTTCTTTTTTTAATAGTTTCTTTTTTTTTTCTTTCTGAACCCCTTTTTATCCCCTTTCTCCCCCCTCACGATTTGGGATCTCTTCTGATTTGGATAAAGCATATTTTCCTGGGGTTGTTGCCACCTTTTAGTATTTTAATTGCTCCTTCATATACTCTTATCTGGACAAAATGACAAGGCGGAAAAATTCACAACAAAAAAAAGAACAAGAAGCAGTACCAAAGGCTAGGGACCTAATCAATACAGACGTTGGTAATATGTCAGATATAGAGTTCAGAATGATGATTCTCAAGGTTCTAGCCGGGCTTGAAAAAAGGCATGGAAGATATTAAAGCAACCCTCTCGGGAGATATAAAAGCCCTTTCTGGAGAAATAAAAGAACTAAAATCTAACCAAGTTGAAATCAAAAAAGCTATTAATGAGGTGCAATCAAAAATGGAGGCTCTCACTGCTAGGATAAATGAGACAGAAGAAAGAATTAGCGATATAGAAGACCAAATGACACAGAATAAAGAAGCTGAGCAAAAGAGGGACAAACAGCTACTGGACCACGAGGGGACAATTTGAGACATAAGTGACACCATAAGATGAAACAACATTAGAATAATTGGGATTCCAGAAGAAGAGGAAACAGAGAGGGGAGCAGAAGGTATTTTGGAGAGAATTATTGGAGAGAATTTCCCCAATATGACAAAGGGAACAAGCATCAAAATCCAGGAGGTTCAGAGAACCCCCCTCAAAATCAATAAGAATAGGTCCACACCCCGTCACCTAATAGTAAAATTGACAAGTCTTAGTGACAAAGAAAAGATCCTGAAAGCAGCCCGGGAAAAGAAGTCTGTAACGTACAATGGTAAAAATATTAGATTGGCAGCAGACTTATCCACAGAGACCTGGCAGGCCAGAAAGAGCTGGCATGATACATTCAGAGTACTAAATGAGAAAAACATGCAGCCAAGAATACTATATCCAGCTAGGCTATCATTGAAAATAGAAGGAGAGATTAAAAGCTTCCAGGACAAACAAAAACTGAAAGAATTTGCAAATACCAAACCAGCTCTACAGGAAATATTGAAAGGGGTCCTCTAAGCAAAGAGAGACCCTAAAAGTAGTAGATCAGAAAGAAACAGAGACAATATACAATAACAGTCACCTTACAGGCAATACAATGGCACTAAATTCATATCTCTCAATACTTACCCTGAATGTTAATGGGCTAAATGCCCCAATCAAAAGACACAGGGTATCAGAATGGATAAAAAAACAAAACCCATCTATATGTTGCCTACAAGAAACTCATCTTAAACCCGAAGACACCTCCAGGTTTAAAGTGAGGGGGTGGAAAAGAATTTACCATGCTAATGGACATCAGAAGAAAGCAGGAGTGGCAATCCTTATAGCAGATCAATTAGATTTTAAGCCAAAGACTCTAATAAGAGATGAGGAAGGACACTATATCATACTCAAAGGAACTGTCCAACAAGAAGATCTAACATTTTATATATCTATGCCCCTAACGTGGGAGCAGCCAACTATATAAACCAATTAATAACAAAATCAAAGAAACACATCGAAAACAATACAATAATAGTAGGGGATTTTAACACTGCCCTTACTGAAATGGACAGATCATCCAAGCAAAAGATCAACAAGGAAATCAAGGCCTTAAATGACACACTGGACCAGATGGACATCACAGATATATTCAGAACATTTCATCCAAAAGCAACAGAATACACATTCTTCTCTAGTGCACATGGAACATTCTCCAGAATAGATCACATCCTGGGTCCTAAATCAGGTCTCAACCGGTATCAAAAGATTGGGGTCATTCCCTGCATATTTTCTGACCACAATGCTCTGAAGCTAGAACTCAATCACAAGAGGAAATTTGGAAAGAACCCAAATACATGGAGACTAAACAGCATCCTTCTAAAGAATGAATGGGTCAACCAGGAAATTAAAGAAGAATTGAAAAAATTCATGGCAACAAATGATAATGAAAACACAACGGTTCAAAATTTGTGGGACACAACAAAGGCAGTCCTGAGAGGAAAATATATAGCGGTACAAGCCTTTCTCAAGAAACAAGAAAGATCTCAGGTACACAACCTAACCCTACACCTAAAGGAGCTGGAGAAAGAACAAGAAAGAAACCCTAAACCCAGCAGGAGAAGAGAAATCATAAAGATCAGAGCAGAAATCAATGAAATAGAAACCAAAAAAACAATAGAACAAATCAACGAAACTAGGAGCTGGTTCTTTAAAAGAATTAATAAGATTGATAAACCCCTGGCCAGACTTATGAAAAAGAAAAGAGAAAGGACCCAAATAAATAAAATCATGAATGAAAGAGGAGAGATCACAACGAACACCAAAGAAATACAGACAATTATAAGAACATACTATGAGCAACTCTATGCCAACAAATTTGACAATCTGGAAGAAATGGATGCATTCCTAGAGACATATAAACTACCACAACTGAACCAGGAAGAAATGTAAAGCCTGTACAGACCCATAACCAGTAAGGAGATTGAAACAGTCATCAAAAATCTCCAAACAAACAAAAGCCCAGGGCCAGACGGCTTCCCAGGGAATTCTACCAAACATTTAAAGAAGAACTAATTCCTATTCTCCTGAAACTGTTCCAAAAAATAGAAAAGGAAGGAAAATTTCCAAACTCATTTTATGAGGCCAGCATCGCCTTGATCCCAAAACCAGACAAGGATCCCATCAATAAAGAGAACTACAGACCAATATCCTTGATGAACACAGATGCAAAAATTCTCGCCAAAATACTAGCCAATAAGATTCAACAGTACATTAAAAGGATTATTCACCACGACCAAGTGGGATTTATTCCAGGGCTGCAAGGCTGGTTCAACATCTGCAAATCAATCAATGTGATACAACACATTAATAAAAGAACGAACAAGAACCATATGATACTCTCCCTAGATGCTGAAAAAGCATTTGACAAAGTACAGCATCCCTTCCTGATCAAAACTCTTCAAAGTGTAGGGATAGATGGCACATACCTCAACATCATCAAAGCCATCTATGAAAAACCCACCGCAAATATCATTCTCAATGGAGAAAAACTGAAAGCTTTTCCGCTAAGGTCAGGAACACGGCAGGGATGTCCGTTATCACCACTGCTATTCAACATAGTACTAGAAGTCCTAGCCTCAGCAATCAGACAACAAAAAGAAATTAAAGGCATCCAAATCGGCAAAGAAGAAGTCAAACTATCACTCTTCGCAGATGATATGATACTATATGTGGAAAACCCAAAAGACTCCACTCCAAAACTGCTAGAACTTGTACAGGAATTCAGTAAAGTGTCAGGATATAAAATCAATGCACAGAAATCAGTTGCATTTCTCTACACCAACAACAAGACAGAAGAAAGAGAAATTAAGGAGTCCATCCCATTTACAATTGCACCCAAAACTGTAAGATACCTAGGAATAAACCTAACCAAAGAGACTAAGAATCTATGCACAGAAAACTATAAAGTACTCATGAAAGAAATTGAGGAAGACACAAAGAAATGGAAAAATGTTCCATGCTCCTGGATTGGAAGAATAAATATTGTGAAAATGTCTATGCTACCTAAAGCAATCTACACATTTAATGCAATTCCTATCAAAGTACCATCCATTTTTTTCAAAGAAATGGAACAAATAATCCTAAAATGTATATGGAACCAGAAAAGACCTCGAGTAGCCAAAGGAATATTGAAAAAGAAAGCAAAGGTTGGTGGCATCACAATTCCGGACTTCAAGCTCTATTACAAAGCTGTCATCATCAAGACAGCATGGTACTGGCACAAAAACAGACACATAGATCAATGGAACAGAGTAGAGAGCCCAGAAATAGACCCTCAACTTTATGGTCAACTCATCTTGGACAAAGCAGGAAAGAATGTCCAATGGAAAAAAGACAGCCTCTTCAATAAATGGTGTTGGGAAAATTGGACAGCCACATGCAGAAAAATGAAATCGGACCATTTCCTTACACCACACACGAAAATAGACTCAAAATGGATGAAGGCCCTCAATGTGAGAAAGGAATCCATCAAAATCCTTGAGGAGAACACAGGCAGCAACCTCTTCGACCTCAGCCGCAGCAACTTCTTCCTAGGAACATCACCAAAGGGAAGAGAATCAAGGGCAAAAGTGAACTATTGGGATTTTATCAAGATCAAAAGCTTTTGCACAGCAAAGGAAACAGTTAACAAAACCAAACGACAACTGACAGAATGGAATAAGATATTTGCAAATGACATATCAGATAAAGGGCTAGTGTCCAAAATCTATAAAGAACTTAACAAACTCAACACCCAAAGAACAAATAATCCAATCAAGAAATAGGCAGAGGACATGAACAGACATTTCTGCAAAGAAGACATCCAGATGCCAACAGACACATGAAAAAGGGCTCCATATCACTCAGCATCAGGGAAATACAAATCAAAACCACAATGAGATATCACCTCACACCAGTCAGAATGGCTAAAATTAACAAGTCAGGAAATGACAGATGCTGGCGAGGATGTGGAGAAAGGGGAACCCTCCTACACTTTTGGTGGCAATGCAAGCTGGTGCAACCACTCTGGAAAACAGCATGGAGGTTCCTCAAAATGTTGAAAATAGAACTACCCTATGACCCAGCAATTGCACTGCTGGGTATTTACCCTAAAGATACAAACGTAGTGATCCGAAGGGGCACATGCACCCGAATGTTTATAGCAGCAATGTCTACAATAGCCAAACTATGGAAAGAACCTAGATGTCCATCAACAGATGAATGGATAAAGAAGACGTGGTATATATACACAATGGAATACTATGCAGCCATCAAAAGAAATGAAATCTTGCCATTTGCAACGACGTGGATGGAACTAGAGGGTATCATGCTTAGCGAAATCAGTCAATCGGAGAAAGACAACTATCATATGATCTCCCTGATATGAGGGAGAGGAGATGCACCATGGGGGTTAAGGGGCTAGGAGAAGAATAAATGAAACAAGATGGGATTGGGAGGGAGACAAACCATAAGTGACTCTTAATCTCACAAAACAAACTGAGGGTTGATGGGGGGAGGGGTGTTGGGAGACGGAGGTTGGGTTATGGGTATTGGGGAGGGTATGTGCTATGGTGAGTGCTGTGAAGTGTGTAAACCTGGCGATTCGCAGACCTGTACCCCGTGGGTAAAAATATATGTTTATAAAAAATAAAATTAAAAAAAAAAACAACAACAAAAAAACCCACAATGAGATCTCCCCTCACACCTCTTTGGATGACTATTACCAAAAAGACAAAAAATAACAAATGTTGAAGAGGATGTGGAAAAAAGGGAACCCTTGTACACTGCTGAGGGAATATAAATTGGTATAGCCACTATGGAATTGTGTGGAGTTTCCTTTAAAAATTAGAACGACCGTATGATCCAGCAATTCCACATCTGTGTATTTATCTGAAGGAAATGAAAACACTAACTCAAAAAAATATAGGGACTTCCATATGTATTGTTACGTTATTTACAAAAGCCAAGACATGGAAACAACCTAAGTGTCCATCAATGGATGAATGGATAAAAAATGTGATATATATTTATAAGGGACCTTACATACCTAAGCACAGATGTAACTGAGTATTATTCATCCATAAAAATAGAACATCCTGGGGTGCCTGGGTGACTCAGTGGGTTAAGCCTCTGCTTTTGGCTCAGGTCATGATCTCAGGGTCCTGGAACTGAGTCCCACATCCGGCTCTCTGCTCAGCAGGGAGCCTGCTTCCCCCTTTCTCTCTCTGCCTGCCTCTCTGCCTACTTGTGATTGCTCTCTGTCAAATAAATAAGTAAAATTATTAAAAAAAAATCCTGCCGTTTCTGATAATATAGATGGGCTTGATGACTTTATGCTAAGTGAAGTAAGTCAGACAGAGGAAAAACAAATACTCTTAAGATCTCACTTATATTTGGAATATGAAACAAAACAAAGCAAAACAAAACACCTCATAGATATACAGAAAAGACTGGTGGCTGCCAGAGGGTAGGAATGAGGGGTAGAGAGTATGGATGGAAAGGGTCAAAAAGTACAAACTTCTAATTATAAAATAAATGTTATGGATATAATGTACAACATGTTGTCTATAGTTGATACATATTGTATATTTGAAAGTCCCTATAAAAGTAAATTCTGGAAGTTCTCATCACAAGAAAAAATTTTATAACTGTATTGTGATGGATGTTAACTAGACTTGCTGTGATTATTTCACATATATACAATTGTTAAATCACTGTTTTATATCCCTGAAACTAATATGCTAATTATTACACAATAAAAAAATAGCAATACAAAAAAAAATACAAGGGCAATGCTTCTCCTATTTTCCTAATTTTTTTTCTTTTTGAGATGTGGGAATAATTTGAATTATAAGATTACCTTATTAAAGTATATTTCAGATAGCTGTTATAAAATTATATGATTTTAATAAATTGTAGTCCATCACCCAATGATATTTAGCCAAAACTTGTTTAACAGTTTGAACCTCAAGAATAGAAAATAAAAATCTGTTACAAGTTTAAATTTCCTTAACATTAATCCATACTGACTTAAAAATATCTGGATGCTTGGGGAGGGTATGTGCTATGGTGAGTGCTGTGAAGTCTGTAAACCTGGAGATTCACAGACCTGTATCCCTGGGGATAAAAATATATTATATGTTTATAAAAAATAAAATTAAAAAAAAATCTGGATGCAAAAGACACCCACTGAAGATAATTATTCAAAATACATTCTTATTTGAAAGGCAGACTCTTAAATTATAAGTTATTCTAATATAATTGAAACAACAATTATATATTCCTTTCAGAAATATTATTTTTCATTAAAATGAGAAAATTGCAGGTGAGAATGAATTATTAAATGGTAATTTCCATTTCCTTGGAAGTGGAATATGATATTCTTATGCTAAATTTTCCAAATCTTAAAGGATTTAAGAATCCCACCTACTCAGTCACTTCTCATGGCTATGGAATTGCTTCCAAGAATGATTATGTCAGTTGCCTGTATGTCTACAGTGGATAATAATGTGGACAGCCAACTTCATCAGTTGTAGCCATAGACTATGAAGTCTTCCCTTAAAACTAAAGATAAATTGGATCTTGGAATGAATACAGCCTTGGTATCCTCACCAAATACCTCCTCCTTTAGCTCTCTGTACCTTTCTGCATAAAGGAAAGAACACTTTTTTTCACGTGATATGAGGAGACAAGTCAAAGTGAAATATTGCT
Organism: Lutra lutra; assembly: GCF_902655055.1. Classification (NCBI taxonomy): domain Eukaryota; kingdom Metazoa; phylum Chordata; class Mammalia; order Carnivora; family Mustelidae; genus Lutra; species Lutra lutra. The sequence continues at coordinate 33,448,003 of NC_062287.1, read as the reverse complement.
TAGGAAATAATGCACTTAAGAACAGCCAGAAATACTGTTTTTTTTTTGTTGTTGTTGTTGTTGTTTTGTTTTGTTTTGTTTTTTTAAGTAATCTCTACACCCAATGTGGGGCTCTCACTCATGACCTTGAGATCAAGAGTCACATACTCTGCCAACTGAGACAGCCAGGAGCCCCTATTGCATACTTAAAAAAGTTTCATCAGGTAAAACCTGAAAGATTGGTCTAAATATAATGAAGCATTCCTTTATGATAAATGAAAAACGAGTTGGTTTTGACTTAGACTTATAGCACACAAGACCTTACATAGTAAAAGGGTCTTTCCACACCTCAGAGAAACCACTGGAATTTAAAATTGAAAGGAAAAAGTGGCCATGATTAAACGAAGATTTAAAACTTAAGAAAACAAAGATCACTGAAAACTGCTATAGCTTTCACAGTAGGATGACTGCTAAGTGATCAGGTCAAGAAACCACATTTCATGATCCCTTGTACTTTATACAATTTGTTGTTTTCAGAATTTTTTTTTTTAATCACCATCAGAGAGAATTTATATAATGCTCTTCCATTCACAGGTCTGTATTTAAGCAAAGCTTAAAATTAGTAAAAGAAACTCCCTTCTCTGCTTACATTATAAACTGAAATAAATGACTAATGAATATTTTATTGTAAATGCCAGAAGTGAAATTAATTATTCCTTGTAAGAAACACATTAAAATGTTATTAATATGACCTAATATGGACAACTTGTTCTCATTATAAAACTATAGGAAATTATGTGCTTTCTACTATTGAAAATATTGGAAATGATCAATTATAAGAATATTTAAATAAATGTGTATTTCTTCAGTGTATAATGGCTGGGACTTGTTGGAATTTGAATCAATCATTTTGCTCCTAGGAGAGAGTTACAACATTCAAGGAAATGTGAGAAAAAAGAAAGTTAAGATAAGAATTACAGAGATTTAGAAGTTGTAAGGCTTAATGTCTTCAAAAAAGTTTTAGAAATGATGAGAGAGAAGGGACATGGTTGCCTCACATTTATTTAACAGATGATCTCATTTTGAGAGACTGATTTTGAGGTAATTATAAACCAGAGTATATTTGACCAACTAACAACACAGTTCAAAGTATGATTTTCTAACCGTTGGCACATAATTTACCTTCATACATTCATTTATAAATTTCACATTATTGGAGCTGGTTTATTTATTAAATTCCATAAGGAATGGAGAGCAGGACAGTGTGATAGCTAAAAAATTTGGTTTTATATTCTAGCACCAGAAGCACCTGTTTATGGAAGAGTGAGATTTGGTAGAAATTTTAAAGACACATCAAGCTAAAGCTCTACATTTTACAGATGAAAGAAACAAGATGCAAAAATGTGAACTACAATGCCCAATATTCTACAGTCATTATAATACAATAATCTTGTTTCCACAGCAACAAGACTATCTTCCACTATGATTCACTGAAGCTTATATTCACTGAGCCTCACTGAGGAAAGATCAATATGTATTACACAAGCTTGATTTGAAGTAGCTACTTAAACCCACATGTTTGAGTGCCTCCACTCTTAGATTTGTTTTTTATAAGAACTATAATAGTATGTAAATAAGGTGGGGATATCCATATCAGTACTACACACCAAAGAGTGTGTCCATCACCATTCAGAAAGTTCAAGGAAAAAAGTCTGAAAGACTTACCCAAATATCACAGTAAGAGGGGAAAAAACAAAAACAAAAACACAAAAACAAAAACTATCAGAGAGGAAAGGAAGGGTTTTTCCACTATAACTCCCTGAAAACTCCTTGGTTAAGATCAGGAAGTGCCAGAGAAAAGGGAGATAGGTGCCAGTCATGCTGAGTATCATTTCTACCAATCTTCATGTACTGGAATCCTTACCCCTTATCTTTCTTCTGTTTTTACTGATATAATGTCTGTGCATCTGTCTGAGGTTAACTTGTATCCAGTTTCCTCTTAGAATCAATCATACAAAGATTGTTTTCCATCAATCTTATACCATTAATTATGCTATCTCCACCAGTTCATTTCCATCAGCATAATAATATACAGTAATATGTCTTATTAAAAAAAAAAAACACAAAAAAACAAAAAAACCCTCTAAACCCAAAGTAAAACATTCTTGGCATCTCTCCAAATTGTTGTCACAAAAATAATAGTTAAAACATGAAAATCAAACAAGAAAACTGTCCCTCCTTAAAAAAATTTAACTTCAGGGAAAGAAAGAAATTCACTGGAGTCCAGAAATAACAAGAAAGCAAAAATCCCTAAAGGACGACCTAGGTTTGAAGCTAGTGTTTGTGTATCTGTCCTTGGAGTATCTGCCAGTCACTGTTGGCCCAGAGCCTTAGTTTTAACTAAAGTACTTGGACACACTACAAAGGCTAGGCCTGAGATTTGATGGGCAGCTAAGAGATCTAAGGTTAAGACTCTAGAAATTGAATATTGCTATGTTAAAAAGATGTAGAAGGAAATAAAGGAACTGGTATTGTTTGCAGATTATATGATTGTATATGTAAAAAACAAAAAAAATGAGCAAATTATTGTAATTAATAAGAGTATAACAGTTTTGCAGGATAAAAAGATCATTCCAAATTTTAATTGAATTTCTGTACCCAAACAACAATTAAGAAATACAATTATCTATTATCTCTCTACACAAATATATACCATTTAAAATATAAAAATAAAATGCATGTATATAAACACATATCTAAAAAATAGCAAATATATGTGAAATATCGTACAATTATTTTGAAATGTAAATTTTAAAAGGAAATGACATGATTTTCATAGAGTGGAAAAAGCTATATCATAAAAATACAAAATCTATTTTTCTATAAATAAAATAGTGTATAGATTTAACTCTTTAAAAATGACTACTATATTTTCTATGGAATCAGACAATGTCATTTTAAATTGATACAATGTATCAAAGTGTCTATGACACTATAAACTGTCAAGGTATTTCTGAAGAACCAGGAGGGAAATCTAGCTCTAATAGATATCAATGGTTATTATAGAGCTATATTATGCAGGACAGTGTATTATTTGTGTAACAATAAACGAATTCCAGAAGTATAATGTGTATGTATATGTGTGTCTGATGTTTTTGATTTATTTAAAGTTAGGGGTGCATAGGTAATTAGTGGAGAAGATAAGTAGTCAATAAATCATAAAGGGACTCTTTTAATTACATAGAAAAAAAGGATGATGATCCTAAACCAAACACCAAAAGAAATTTCCATCTAAACAAATTCTTGCATGTTAGTGGCAAAATTTTTAAATATTTAGAAAAATTCTAGATAATATCTTTTGATGTTAAGATAGGGGAACATTTCTTAACAAGATGGAAATGAAAAATTAAACAAAAAGATAAATGAACACATTGAATTTAAAAAATTTATTTCATTAAAAAATACAATAGAAAGAGTGAAGAATAAAGGTAAAATAAAAGAAGATATTTGCAAAAGATGAGACTAATAAAGAATTATCCAGAACATAAGATTAAATCCCAAAAATTGATAAGAGAGAAGGGACAAACAAATAGCAAATTGGTAATAAACAGACAAATAATAAACTGACCAAGTGAAGTAAACAGGCATTTTCAGAAAAAGAAACACAATTGAGGAATACACAGATTGAATGATGGTCAAATTCACTAGTAACAAGGAAATACAAAATAAAATTATAATGAGATAACATAAAATCCAATCAAATGTCTGAAAGGATATGTAGCAGGGGAACTTTCCACATTACTGGTATAAATGTGTACAGACACCATGTAAAACAATTTGCCAGTGATAAAACTGGTTGTATGAATACCAAGTATTAGAGAATATATGGATAGACAGAAATTCATACTTTGGTAATAGAAGAGTAAATTGTTGAAACCATTTTATGAAGTAGTTGGATTATTTCCTGAAATTGGCAATTCATATAATCCATGCCACAGCAACTCCACTCCTAGGAATATGCTCAAAGGAAACTCTTGCACAGCTCAATGGGAGACTTGTACAAGAGTGTCAAAAAGTACATTCACAATAGTAAACACCTGAACATGACTGAAAATCCCATCCACAAAACAATAAGTGACAAAACTTAAGTATAGTCTTGTACTACAGTATAATTTAGCATTCAAATTAAACCCTTCAGAGGTGCCTGGGTGGTTTAATCAGTTAACCATCCAATTCTTGATATCAGCTCAGGTCATGATCCCACAGACCTGGAATGGAGCCCAGTATTGCATAAGGCTCTGCACTCAGCAGGGAATTTGGTTGAGATTCTCTCCCTTCCTCTTCTTCTGTCCTTTCCCTCCCCCAGTTTGCAAGCTCTCTCTCTCTCAAAAATAAATAATTATTAAAAAATAAATAAGTACTTTCAGCCACAGACAACAATGCAGGTGAATCTTTGCAGTATAATATTGATTAAAGAAAATATCAAAAGATTATATACAAGAGTGACATTTTTATGAAGTTTAAAAACAAAATAACAAAATATTAATTATCTATATCAAATATCTGAAAAAAATGTAACATAACTATATAAAAAAGAGAACATGAGATTTACTCCATTTATGTAAAATTCAAAATTAGGTAAAGTAGAAGCATATTAGAGATACTAACACAGAAGATAAATCTATAGAAAAAAAAGATGATTAACACAAAATACATTGTTTATATAATCTTGAGCAGTAATATACAGGTGGGGAAGGCCACGTGGAGTATTACAAAACAGGTAGCTGGTGTTCAATTTTTTAAGATTTCTACCACTGATATGGGTATTTGATTAATATTAATCTTTCTGACTACTATTATATTTGTCATTAAATATTTAAACATATTAAGTAATCTCTTTTTGGAAATACATTTCACAATGGAAAACATAGAAAATAAGTTTTAAAGCATTTGACAACTCATTAGTTTCTTCCCTGAGCTTCATTTGCCCTCTTCCTAAAACAAAAGATTTTAGAAGTCTACTCTTCATGCAAACTTCCTAATTTCTCCTTTGTTTTTATTTTTTATTATCTTTTTTTTAAGAGTTTATTTATTTGTTTTGGAGGGGAGAAGGGTGGGAGGTTGGGTGAGCCTTGTGGTGGGTATTGTGGATGGCATGTATTCCATGGATCACTGGGTGTGGTGCATAAACAAAGAATTCTGGAACACTGAAAAGAAATAAAATAAAATTAAAAAAAAAGATTTTATTTATTTGAGAGAACAAAAAAGCAGCAGAGTGAAAGACAGAAACAGACTCCCTGCTGGAGCAGGGAGCTCAGTGTGGGGCTTGATCCCAGGACCCTAGGATCGTGACCTGAGCCAAAGGCTGAGCCACCCAGTTGCCTAGACTTTCTTTTCTTTGTTTTCTTTTTTTTTTTTTAGACTTTATCTCACTAAAGCTTTAGATCCTATTACAAAATTACAAAAGTAATTCTTGTCAAGATCAGAGCGATCTCCATATTAAAATATCCCATCATAGTTTCTCAGTTCTCATCTTATTAGTACTATCACACGTATTTGACTATTACCTCTCCCTTCTTCCTGACTCTCCCACTTAACCTTTGTAATACACTATTGTTTCTCCTGCTACCTTGCCAGTTGTTTATTTTTAATGTTTCTTTCTTATTCCACCTCATTATTCTTCTCTATAAATGTTGGTCAACCCCACTTGACCTATTACCTATTTCTAAAACAAAAGAAGCATAATCCCACCTTGGAGTTTGTAGTTGGTATTTTTTCTCAGAAGTCACACATTTCCCCCCTTCTTGATTCCTGTGCTCAGATGTCTTCTCATTGGAGAAATCCTCTCTATCAATACAACAAACTCTTCGAACAGTACTTCCCTCCATTACCCTAGCTTTTCCCCCAAAGTTCTTTGTACTATCTGAAATATTATTTACATATTTTAAAATTTATCTTCTCTTTCCCCACTCCTCTAGCAACTAGAATTAAGATCCATGAGAGAGACTGTGTCACCAGTTCCAAGGAAGATTCCTGGCATAACTTACATTTATAATGAATATTTAAGAAGTGAATGAATAAACAAAGAAAAAGCAATTTCACCCTGAAATATACACAAGGTATATTAAATAGGATGCATGACTCAGACCTCAATATTTTTGTATGGCTTAGTGAGGAAAGTGGGTAAAATGCTACAGTTTATCTTTAACATTTGGAGTCATTACACTCAGAAAAGTAGTTCAGTGTCACAGTGAAAGTCAGGGTGTCTCCAAAAAATAGAAAATTTGACAAAATTTTCATTCACACATCAATGATATTAAAGACTTTGAATCTATGAAAACCTGAGACCTCAATATATTACTTTGTGATAAAAATAAATAAAATTACCAAGTTTTAATGTAAAAAGTGACAATAAGAAATGTGCACACATTTATTACTAAAATGCAGCTTCTAAGACTCTTCCTAAGGAAATGATTTTTTATAAAATGGGCAAAAGTTTTCCTACAATGTATAATCTTATAGGATAATTTAATTTATATTATTCTGTATTTTTACCTTTTAAAAACTATTGACATCCACTAAACATAAACATATGAAACTCCTCAAAATTAAATATGTCATAATATGGTAATATGATTATAATATATTTAAGTGAATAACAAATGTAAAATATTGATTTTATTATCCCATTTCATAAAATATGAATCTAGATATAGAGTATATTGGATGAATAAGTTCAAAATTGAAATTTGTCATGCACTAGTTAGAAAAATAAACGAATAAAACAGATAAAAAAGGTTTTTAAAATAGATCAATATATATATAGGTATATAGGGAGATACCTATATGTATATTTCTTTATTAAATTATAAATTTGTTCTATCTGATAGAAAAACAAGAGAAACAATGATAACATAAAATCTGGGAAATGAAACAGCTTTATTACTGGAGGCTATTTAAAATTGATAACAAGGTACTTATTTGTACTTTGTATAATTAAATCAAACTAAAATAAAAGTTATTATTATAACTAATTAATTACCTTAGGATTTCCACTGAATTCACTTTATAAATACAATCTTTATTACCTGAATAATAAACTCATAACATTGTGAGGTTTTCCTAAGGAAAATAATAAAAGGGATGAAAATAATATTGTTTGATACACAAAATATTACTATATTGTGTCTCATCTATGTGTTCTATTGGGAAGAACTGCTTAGTGCCATTTACCTATAAACAATAATGTAAAAGCAGATCTGAAAATAAGAAAGGGATCAAAATAGACTAATATACTCCATGAAATAGTAGTTATTTATATGAACAAAAATTATTGAATATTTGTTATTTTCCAAGCTCTTTAAAATAAGTATTCTCAGTTTCACAAGTAGCCTAACAACATTATTCTCAATTTATAATTAATGACACTTGCTGAAGAATTTCTGTTAAGGTAAATTTATCCAGAAAATATTGGAGCCAAGGTTTGAAATAAATTCTGGGTCCATTAGGTTTTTTATTTACATATATCCAAGACTTACAGTTCATTAATACTTTTTGAAATGTCAGTATTATTGGGTATTCAGTAATTCAGAGAATTCAGATTCCAAATTATTTTGTCTAGATATTTTGGACACACCATGACTAAGGAAAAAATTCTAACTTTGTAACAATGACATATGGTAATTTTTTATTTGTGAATTATTATATTTTTATTGTATTTTATGTTGTTGAACTGTCAGAAAAATCTTATAATCTCATAATCAAAGATAAGAAAATTCAAGGTAATTTGCTAATATTATCTAATACACAGTCCATATTCAAATTTTTCAGCTGCTTCAAAAATGACTTTTTAAAAAATTTTTTTTAATTTCTTTTCAGCGTAACAGTATTCATTGTGTTTGCACCACACCCAGTGCTCCATGCAATCCATGCCCTCTCCAATACCCACCAACTGGTTCCTCCAACCTCCCACCCCCCTCCCCTTCAAAACCCTCAGATTGTTTTTCAGAACCCATAGTCTCTCATGGTTCACCTCCCCTTCCAATTTCCTTCAACTCCCTTCTCCTCTCCATCTCCCCTTGTCCTCCATGCTATTTGTTATGTTCCACAAAGAAGTGAAACCATATGATAATTAACTCTCTCTGCTTGACTTATTTCACTCAGCATAATCTCTTCCAGTCCTGTCCATGTTGCTACAAAAGTTGGGTATTCATCCTTTCTGATGGAGGCATCATACTCCATAGTTATATGGACCACATCTTCCTTATCCATTTGTCCGTTGAAGGGCATCTTCCTTCTTTCCACAGTTTGGCGACCGTGGCCATTGCTGCTATAAACATTGGGTTACAGATGGCCCTTCTTTTCACTACATCTGTATCTTTGGGGTAAATACCCAGTAGTGCAATTGCAGGGTCATAGGGAAGCTCTATTTTTAATTTCTTGAGGAATCTCCACACTGTTCTCCAAAGTGGTTGCACCAACTTGCATTCCCACCAACAGTGGAAGAGGGTTCCCCTTTCTCCACATCCTCTCCAACACATGTTGTTTCCTGTCTTGCTAATTTTGGCCATTCTAGCTGGTATAAGGTGGTATCTCAATGTGGTTTTAATTTGAATCTCCCTGATGGCTAGTGATGATGAAGATTTTTTCATGTGTCTGATAGCCATTTGTATGTCTTCATTGGAGAAGTGTCTGTTCATATCTTCTGCCCATTTTTTTGACATGATTATCTGTTTTGTGTGTCTTGAGTTTGAGGAGTTTTTTATAGATCCTGGATAACAAACTTTTGTCTGTACTGTCATTTGCAAATATCTTCTCCCATTCCGTGGGTTGCCTCCTTGTTTTGTTGACTGATTCCTTTGCTGTGCAGAAGCTTTTGATAACATCTATCTATGAAAGACCCACAGCAAATAACACCCTCAAGGGGAAAAAGCTTGCAGCCTTCCCATTGAGATCAGGAACAAAACAAAGATGCCCACTCTCACCACTCTTGTTCAACATAGTATTAGAAGTCCTAGCAAAAGCAATCAGACAACAAAGAGAAACAAAAGGTATCCAAATCGGCAATGAAGAAGTCAAACTCTCTCTCTTTCCAGATGACATGATTCTTTATATGGAAAACCCAAAAGACTCCACCCCCAAACTACTAGAACTCATTCAGCAATTCAGCAATGTGGCAGGATACAAAGTCAATGTACAGAAATCAGTGGCTTTCTTATACACTAACAATGAAAATACAGAAAGGGAAATTAGAGAATTGATTCCATTTACTATAGCACCAAGAACCATAAGATACCTGGGAATAAACCTAACCAAAGAGGTAAAGGATCTGTACTCGAGGAACTACAGAACACTCATGAAAGAAACTGAAGAAAACACAAAAAGATGGAAGACCATTCCATGCTCTTGGATCAGAAGAATAAACATTGTTAAAATGTCTATACTGCCTAGAGCAATCTATACTTTTAATGCCATTCCGATCAAAATTCCACCAGTATTTTTCAAAGAGCTGGAGCAAATAATCCAGAAATTTATATGGAAACAGAAGAGACCCTGAATCGCTAAGGAAATGTTGAAAAACAAAAATAAAACTGGGGGCATCACATTACCTGATTTCAAGCTTTACTACAAAGCTGTGATCACCAAGACCACATGGTACTGGCATAAAAACAGACACATAGACCAGTGGAATAAAGTAGAAAGCCCAGATATGGACCCTCAACGCTATGGGCAAGTAATCTTTGACAAAACAGGAAAAAATATACAGTGGAAAAAAGACAGTCTCTTCAATAAATGGTGCTGGGAAAACTGGACAGCTATATGTAGAAGAATGCAACTTGACCATTCTCTTACACCGTACACAAAGATAAACTCAAAATGGATAAAAGACCTCAACATGAGATAGGAATCCATCAGAATCCTAGAGGAGAACATAGGCAGTAACCTCTTCTATATCAGCCACACCAATTTCTTTCAAGACATGTCTCCAAAGGCAAAGGAAACAAAAGCGAAAATGAACTTTTGGGACATATGGTATTTGTAAGAAAATTTCTGGGACTTCTATTTAGTCACACAAGTTTTTGTTGTTTTTTTGTTTGTTTGTTTGTTTTGTTTTTTCCCCTTTATATTTACTTTTAAGAGAACTTATTTAAGAAAATAGAAATCATTGTGGTAAGTTTAGCAATAAAAGTATTACCCTTAAGGGTAATGCTTTGCTAGGAAGCATGAAGAAAGGGAGGAAAGAAAGAAAGATAGAAGAAAGAAAGGGAAAGAAAGAAAACAAGAAAGGTAAGGAAGTGAAGGAGAAGGGAAGGAAGAAGAAAGAGAGAGAAAGCAAGGTCATTTGCAGTTGTGGGATTTTTTTGTTTTTTTGTTTGTTTTATCTACATTAGTATGAATGCATGAAACACAATAATGTGTATCAACTGATAATTACATTTGTTTAAAATTATCTCTATTTTCAGAAATTGAATAATAAAATATTTCTCCAATATTATATCATTATATGCATATAATGAATACAATACTAATAAATTATGACAGCTAGAAATATTCTGATGAATTATAGTGCAGAATAAGTTTAATAATACTTGAAGTCAAAGACTAGAAACAAAAAGACACATCTTTGAAAAATAAAGACATTAAAATAAATGGAAGAGGAATGCCTGGGTGGCTCAGTAGGTTTGGCCTCTGTCTTCAGCTCAGGTCATTGTCTCAGGGTCCTGGGATCAAGCCCCACATTGGGCTCTCTGCTCAGCGGGGAACCTGCTTCCCCTTTTCTCTGCCTGTCTCTCTGCCTGCTTGTGATCTCTCTCTATATGTCAAATAAATAAATAAAATCTTAAAAAAAATAAAATAGGAAAAATGCACTTTTTCCATGGAGTCTTATTAAACAGTTATTGCTAGAACTTGAAACACCTGTTTTTCTTTTAACTAAATATTCTACCATATTTTAATAAGATAATTAGATAATCACAAAGTGGCTGATTCAAAGTATTTTATTTCTTATATTTTTTTAAGATTGTATTTATTTACTTAACACAGAGAGAGATCACAAGTAGGCAGAGGGGCAGGCAGACAGGGAGGGGGAAACAGGCCCCCCGCTGAGCAGAGAGCCCGACAGGGCTTGATTGAGGACCCTGAGATCAAGACCTGAACCAAAGGCAGAGGCTTAACCCACTGAGCCACCCAGGTGCCCCTCTTGTATTTTTTTATTTCAAAGTAATAAAGTTGCATTCTATTAAGAGGTTAGTGGCAGCATCAACAAAAATAAAACTTTGAAATATAACAAAACAGGTGAGCAAAATGTCTAATGAAAATTGCAAAGAAAAATTATGTCTCAGAATATAGAATAATGGACTCTCCGGTGAATATAACTGAAAGCACCATGCCAGGGAGCAAATAATATTTTCATAATCTTTGATCATTTTCTTTTTGGCATAGTTTGTTACATATTCACATACTGATTATTTTTCTCCTTTTCAAGTGACACATTCAGTGTAACCTGAGATATTAATTATATGCATTGTCTCTGTTGTCATCTTGAAATAGTCTTTATTTAAATGAGGTTTTATTGAATAATCATCAAAGTGTTGAAACTTGAATATGCTTAGAATCAGCTTTGTTTTTGGTGTCATTTTGTGTTGTCTCTGAAGAAAATACTTTCTCTGACAGCAGCAATGAAGTAAATAAAATTGTGGATTTAAATGATTAATGGTTAAGGATTAAAGTACTTAGACATTAGAGACCAAAGAAGGGGTTAGGAAGTCCTAGTAGATTTTGGCTTTTAGGTCACTGTTTTAAATTTCACATAGTTCAGTAGTCTTGGTAAGAGATTACTATTTAATAGCTGAGAAATATGAGATTGGCCATATCCTCTAGCAATGGCAATGCATGAGAAAGAGCATGACTGAACCCAAATTTGTGATATTCATACACATTTTTGATATAACTGAAAACATGATATATGGTGAACATGGTTATCTGTAATCATGGAATAATGAAAGGAAAATTAGTTACTACTACATTGCAGTTTAAGAAATAAAGTTTAGAGATATGTTAAGGTAGCAGAATACACTTTATTAACAAAGAATAACCACTGATATTCTGAAAATCCATAGGGCAACACTAAAAAAAAAGTTGTGGTTTCTAAGTACCTGAGCTGGAGAAGAGTAAAGAAAAGGAATATTTACTTTTCATGTCATCCAAATGCTTCCCCTCATGCTGAAATATCTAGTGAAAAGAGATACTTATACATATCTATCTGTATCAGAGCATATGTGATAAATAGAGAATGAAAAACATTTCTAAAGCTGTTAATACTAATTATCAGTGATTTCTTAAATGTTTAACTGAATTCAAAAGGTTTATAGAAAACTTGTGGTATATTGAGATAAATAGTAGCTGGAAAACAGATTGGGAAGACTCAAATTTCATGAATCTGAAATCTTGAGCATTGAGTGGCAGAAATAAAACAAATGTGTATAAAATAATCCATTATATTAACACTTTTTATAATATCCTTAAAACATTTTAAGAAAGAGTTTTGATTTATTATCAAGTCAGGAGGTGAAAGGATAAAAGGAGGTCTATAACCTGTCTTCCTTTGTCAAGCAAATGATAGTTCACTAATTCTGTGTCTGATCTATGCTCTCCTTAATTACTACTAACAGTTCCTTCTTCAGGATCCAAAATCTATGGGATAGTATGTTCCAGCACAAGTAAGATACTAATGTGGAAAAATATGCATTTAACTGTACTTAAAGGAAAATGTATGGATTCTGTATTAACACAGTCATAGCCAATTTCAATGATACCTCAAGACTGAAAGACGTTGAAGTTCATGAACATTTCATTATTATGTCTAATTGGTTTTTTGTTTTGTTTTGTTTTGTTTTGTTTTGTTTGTCACTGTTTTCATTCCATAATCCATATGAGTTCAATACTAAGCTTCCATGAATTCTAAGAAAAAAAGTTATTTTCAGTGTATGAATACATGTAGTGACAAGAAATTTACTAAGAATAAGAGCCATTCTGTTAGAATTCAAATTTCTGAGGAACTTCAAATAGGTGAAAAATTATGGGCTTTGGAATAAACATGAGAGATTTGAAATACCTTTCAAGTTAGTGTTGTGCCTAAGGGTAATTTAAAATTACTGAGTTTGATTTTTCTTACTTGCAAATGAATATAATAATATCTTTTTTCCATGTTGCTACAAATACCAAATTAAATATTTTGTATTTAACACATAATAAGAGCTAAGTAGATTTACTATTGTTTGCAACAATTAACCCAATGTTTAGAAGGAAATGAGTTCAACATTCTACCTGACAGCCACCTCAGAAGAGGCAATTAGCAAGTGGGTCATAGAGAAGGAGAGTAGAAGAAAGAGAAATAAAGTGTAGAATATCAAGTCACATATGTTAAATTAGTTAGATTGTAAATTTAGAACCTTAAATTTGTCAACCTGAAAAGATTAGGAATTACTTGTATCTATGAGGATCCTTTCTTGGTTTTTATCATCTCTTACTTGGTACTTAACAGCAACTCCAGAAAGTTTTTGGTAATTGAACTTATTCGACGTTCTCGCTCTCTCTCTCTTTTTCCTTTCTTGTGCTTTTATTACAAAATTAAATTTAAAAAAAAACATGTTTTTTTATAAGACAACAAAGGTATATAAAAAAATTCTGTTTCCCTTTTCCCTGTTTTCTCCTGCCCCCTCCCAACATCCTGCTCACTCTCCCTCAGATAAGCAGTGCATCCTTCCAGAAATGTTGTTGTGAATCTACATAAGTACTTTTTATATATAAATCTAGTTATTTTTAATATATCTTGTTCTGCAACTTGCTTTTATTTTTAAACTTAGCTATTTATCAAAAACTTCTGTGTGGGTGTATATAGGTCTACCTCATTCAAGTACTTGCAGTCTTCTATTTTAAGTCATTTTACCTTTACTATTTTTTATGGTTGTGTCATTTTTTTTTTATTTTAATTCCAGCTAGTTAACATGCAATGTAATATTAGTTTCAGGTGTAGAACTTAGTGACATACAACACCCAGTGCTCATCACAAGTGGCCTCCTTAATACCCATTGTCCATTTAACTCCTCCCACTCCCCTCCTCCCTTCCAGGAACCCTCAGTTTGTTCTCTATAGCTAAGAGTCTCTTTTGGGGTACTTGGTTAGCTCAGTCAGTTGGGTATCTGATTCTTGATTTTGGCTCAGGTAATGAGATCTGGGTCCTGAGATCAAACCCCACATGGGACTTCTTGCTTACTGCAGAGCCCACTTGTCCCCCTGCCTCTGCTCCTCCCCCTGTCTCCTCCCCCCTGCTTGTGCTCTCTCTACCTTTCAAATAGTCATATATATACTCTGTTTTATGGTCTGCCTCTCTCTTTTACCCCCCTTTTGTTCATTTGTTTTGTTTCTTGAATTCCACATATGAATGAAATCATATGGTGTTTGTCTTATTCTGATAGACTTATTTCATTTAGAATAATACTCTCTAGCTCCGTCAACATCATTGCATAGGGCGTGGGGGATTTCACTCTATCTATGGCTGAGTAATAGTCCATTGTTTATGTGTGTGTGCACACTACATCTTCTTTACTCATTAATTAGTCAATGGACATTTTGGGCTCTTTCTATAATTTGACAATTGTTGATAATGCTGCTATAAACATTACAGTGAATGTATCCTTATGAATCAGTATTTTTGTATCATTTGCCTAAATACCTAGTAGTGCAATTACTGGGTTGTAGAGTAGCTCTAGTTTTAATTTTTTGAGGAACCTCCAGACTGTTTTCCCAGAGTGGCTGTACCAGGTTGCATTCCCACGAACAGTGTAAAAGAGTTTCCCTTTCTTCACATCCTTGTCAACACTTGTTGTTTCCTGTCTTGTTCATTTAAGCCATTCTGACAGGTGTGAGGTGGTATCCCACTGTAGTTTTGATTTGTATTTCCTTGATGATGAGTGATGTTGAGCATCTTTTCATGTACCTTTTGGCCATCTGGATGTCTATTCATGTCTTCTGAGCATTTTTTAACTGGATTATTTGTTTTTGGGGTGTTGAGTTGTATAAGTTATTTATAGATTTTGCCTTTGTAGATAAACCTTTATTACATATGTCATTTATTAATATCTCCTCC
Organism: Lutra lutra; assembly: GCF_902655055.1. NCBI lineage: Eukaryota > Metazoa > Chordata > Mammalia > Carnivora > Mustelidae > Lutra > Lutra lutra. Next base: position 33,432,876 of record NC_062287.1, on the reverse strand, counting down.
CATTTCATAGGTTGACTTTTAGTTTTGTTGACGGTTTCCTGCATTCTGTGGAAAACTTTTTATTTTTATGAAGTCCCAATAGTTCAGTTTTATTTTTGTTTACCTTGACTACAGGAGACATATTTAGCAAGAAGCTCCTATGACTGATGTCAGAGAGATTACTGTCTATGTTCTTCTCTAGGATTTCTGTGGTTTCCTGTCTCACATTTAGGTCTTTCATCCAATTTGAGTTTATTTTTGTGTATGTATAAAAAAGTGGTCCAGTTTCATTCTTTTCCATGGGTAAATTTCTGGAAATATATAAATATATAAACTACCAAAACTGAAACAGGAAAAAATAGGAAACTAGAACAGACTGATAACCAGCAAAAAAATTGAATCAGTAATCAAAAACCTCCCCAAAAAACAGAAATCCAGGGCCAGATAACCTCACAGCCAAACATATAAAGAATAGTTAATATCTATTCTTAAACTATTAAAAAAATAGAAATGGAAGGAAAATTTCCAAAACTTCCAAAATCTATGAGGCCAGCTTTACCCTGATTCTGAAACCAGACAAACATTCCACTCAAAAAGAGAACTACAGGCCAATATCCCTGATTAACATGGATGCAAAAATTCTCAACAAAATACTAACGAATCAAGTCCAACAGTATACTAAAAGAATTACTCACCATGATCAAGTGGGATTTATTCCTGGGTTGCAAAGTGTTCAAATTTGCAAATCAATAAATTGTGATACACCACATTAATTAAAGAAATTTATCTGAACTTTACTTTGTTAATATAAATGTAATTATAATTAGTGTTTACATGTAATATCTTTTTCTAACCTTTCAAATTCTGCCTGTCTATATCTTTTGTTAAAGTATGCTACTTGTAGAAAGCATATGGGTGGATCTTCTGTTTGTATCTTATCTGATGTCATTTGCCTTTTAATTGCTTTGTTGAACCTAGTCTCATAATTTTATTTACACTGGAATTAATACTACAATGTGTTTTTTTTAAATTTCATGTCTCATTCTTTTCTTTTTTTTTTTAATTTTATTTTTTCAGTGTTCCAAGATTCATTGTTGATGTACTACACCCAGTGCTCCATGCAATACATACCATCCTTAATACCCACTACCAAGCTTACCCATACCCCCACTCCCTCCCCTCTAAAACCCTCAGTTTGTTTCTCAGAGTCCATAGTCTCTCATGGTTCATCTCCCCATTCAATTTCCCCCAATTCACTTTTCTTTCCTTCCCTCAATGTCTTCTATGTTATTCCTTATGCTCCACAAGTAAGTGAAACCATATGATAATTGACTTTCTCTGCTTGACTTATTTCACTCAGCATAATCTCCTCCAGTCCTGTCCATGTTGTTACAAAAGTTTGGTATTCATCCTTTCTGATGGCTGTGTAATATTCCATTGTATATATGCATCAAATCTTCTTTATCCATTTGTCTGCTGAATGGCATGTTGACTCTTTCCACAGTTTGGCAATTGTGGACATTGCTTCTATGAACATTGGGCTACAGATGGCCCTTCTTTTCACTACATCAGTAACTTTGGGGTAAATCCCAGTAGTGCAATTGCAGGGTCATAGGGTAGCTCTATTTTAATTTCTTAAGGAATCTCTACACCGATTTCCAAAGTGGCTGCACCAACTTGCATTCTCACCAACAGTGTAAGAGAGTTCCCCTTTCTCACATCCACTCCAACATCTGTTGTTTCTTCTCTTGTTAATCTTTGCCATTCTAACTGGTGTAAGTTGGTATCTCAATGTGGTTTTGATTTGAATTTCCCTGGTGGCTAATGATGATGAACATTTTTTCATGTGTCTGTTAGCCATTTGTATCTCTTCTTTGGAGAAGTGCCTATTAATGTCTATTGCCCCCCCCCTTTTTTTTCTTTTTCTTTTTTTTTTTTTTTTACACATGATTATCTGGGTTTTGGGTGTTGATTTTGAGAAGTTCTTTATAGATCTTGGCTATCAGCCCTTTTTCTGTAGTGTCATTTGTGAATATCTTCTCCCATTCTGTGGGATTTCTCTTTGTTTTGTTGACTGTTTCCTTTGCTGTGCAGAAGGTTTTGATCTTGATGAAGTCCCAAAAGTTCACTTTTGTTTTTGTTTCCTTTGCCTTTGGAGATGTGTCTTGAAAGAAGTTGTTGTGGCCAATGTCAAAGAGGTTACTGCCTATGTTCTCCTCTATGATTTTGATCGATTCCTGTCTCATATTGAGGTCTTTTATCCATTATGAGTTTATCTTTGTGTATGGTGTAAGAGAATGATCAAGTTTCATTCTTCTATACATAGCTGTCTAATTTTCCCAGCACCATTTATTGAAGAGTTGTCTTTTTACCACAGGATAGTTGTCTCACATTTTTCTTATTTTAATTCCTTTCTATATGCCTTCTTTTGGATTGAATACAGTTTAATATCAAATTTTTAAATCTTTATTGGATTCTTTGCTATGCTTTTTAAAAATTTATTAGTTGTTATAAAGTTTACAATACATATTGTTAGTATATTCAAATTGTCTACTTTCAAATATTATTATATTTATTATTATTATACCTTTCATATACAGTGTGAGAAACTTTCAACAATGTATTTTTATCCCTCATACTAACCTTGGTGCTTCTGCTGTCATACATATCACTGCTGCTTATAATTTAAACCTTGTAATACATCATTAATCCTAGAGATAATTTCTAATGCTCATAACAAATATAATATATGAATGCCTTTAAAAATATATATCATCATTTTTTTCTCCTTTTAATACTACTATAATGGTCCAACTACCAGTGGCATTGGTGTTACCTGTGAGTCTTATAAATGCACCATCTCCATCCCCATCCAAACTTAATGAATCAAAAGTTATATCCGAACATTAGCATCTTATGATGTGTATGAATATTGAAGATTTACAATCTTTGTTTTAATATGCTTTGAATGGAAATTTTCTGAGAAAGCTAATAATCAGTAAAGACTTACCAAATGAATTCCTTAGAACAGTCAAAACCATGGCATTTCTGTGGAGGGTTTTCTAGTTATTTGGAGGGGTTTATAGTTCCTTCACTTTAATGGAAACCTTCTTTTCCAAATTTTTTAGGGACATTTTTAACTTAACTGGATCTTATCTCAACATCCCTCCTATAATAGACATAACAAGATTCAATTTCCCTAGCACTTTTTCCAGAAGTCATTATTTGCTTTGCTATAAGAGAACCATTAGGTTTTCATATTAATTTGAGACAAAGAAAAAGATTATGTTATTTGATGATTTTGCATGAAAGTGATTGTAAATATGTTAGAGATAAAAGTTAACTGTCTGAGATTTATACCTCACATGGTGGATTTCCAGAAAGGGAGTTAGCAATCCACAATGCTATGTAACTGCAATCTTTGGTCTGATACAGTCATCTTCTAACAAACTGGGGGAGTAGCTGATACTCCCTAAACTATGTATGCTAATGTGGCAAAGCAGGAGAGGAAGCTATATTGCCATGGCATTGATTACTGCAACCACAGAGTATGAAGCTGTCCACCTGATCACATCAGTAAAGGAACCAATATTATCCCATATGATGGAAGTTGCAGAGGTGAACAGGGCTGCTGGTCAATGTTCTATTAGTCACTTATTATGCCACTGGAAGTACTAGTGTTGTTTCTTTAATCGTGAAGTATAGAAATGTCAAAGCCAAAGGTTAGAGACCTTTTCCTAACTGCTGATATCTACCTTACCTAGATTCTTAATGTGTTGTCTCAAGAGTGTTCTGAGAACAATAGTAATATCTTACTCTTTAATGCTCTTCTATCTATAATGTCCTGAAAAACCATGATACAAAGTATCTTCTTTGTTAAAATATATAAATATTTTCAGTTAGAAAATATTTACTGCATTGTATGTGCCATGTCCTCAACTATATCAATTTATTTATTCATGCGGAGAATATCTTTGGGCTTCTATAGATATATCAGAAAAATTAATTGAGCATGGAGTAAAATAGAGAAAACCTTATTGGTACAAAATTTAAAAGACACTATCTCTAATCTCAAAGTCATAATAATCAAGTAAGGAATTCACAAGAAAACAATTGAAAATGTAATCAATTAAAACAAAACTTAAAGGAAAAAATGAATGGAAGGATACTAAGGTATATGCACTTTGAGAGAAATAAATGTCCAGATGCATATAAAAATTATATGCCATGTTTTTTTCTCACTGAAGAAGTTTTAGGCAAATGTATTGCTACTTTTTAAGCATAATACAACAAATACAACAGTGATCAGATGATGATTTTTATCAGAATTTATCAAAAGATAAAGAAAAATGGGAAGAAAAAAATAAGATAGGAAATAATGCAAAAGAATTATTATGATGAGATTCATACCATATTTTCCCAGCTCTGGTGTGAGGATCCCTGACATGCTGCTTGACAAGACCAATTTACACCCAAGCAATGAAAATTTTCTAAACTTCTCTATGTCCAGAACTCAACTCCCCCTCCAAAAACAAACAAACAAAAAAACAAAACAAAACAGAGCAGAACACACACACACACACACACACACACACACAAACTCCTTGGAGGTCCAGAGAAAAAGGAAAACCTTCTTAAGTCTGATTTCTTTCCTTGGAATCTCAACACCATTTCTTACAACTCCTCTGATTATTTGGGTTTTTTGTTTTGTTTTAAGATTTATTTATTTATTTATTTATTTATTTATTTATTTGACAGAGAGAGAGAGAGAGAGAGAGAGATCACAAGTAGGCAGAGAGGCAGGCAGAGAGAGAGAGGAGGGGAAGAGGCTCCCCGCTGAGCAGAAAGCCCAATGCAGGGCTCAATCCCAGGACCCCGAAATCATGACCTGAGCCAAAGACAGAGGCTTAACCCACCGAGCCACCCAAGCGTCCACAACTCCTCTGTTAATATCTTTATTGTCTTGCTTTGTGACCTAAAAATATCTCAGAACACAGTATTTTAATAACAATATATTTTCTAAGTTCTGATATATTCCATATTAAATAACAATATTAAATAACAATATATAAGAGTACAATAACAATATAACATATGTATACCAAATTAACTCTAGCCGGCTTCACTTCTCATTTTTAACCATTTTGCTGTTAACCAGTTCCAGGACAAAAGAGATCTGTCTGTCGTTTAATTTATTTTGTTCTATATTCCCTATTTTTATTTATTACAATTTATTACAGTGTATGTCCTTCTCATATACTGCTCAATATGATTTGCTAGTATTTTGTTGAGGATTTTTTATGAATATTCATCAAGGTTATTGGCCCTTAGTTTTCTTTTCTTGCAGTGTCTTTATTTGACTTTGGTAATAGGGTAATGCTGACTTCATAGAATATACAAGTCTTCTAAATATTTTGGAAGACTTTGAGAAGCAATTTTTAGTTATTTTTTGTTACTGTGATGAGAATATGTAACAGGAGATCTAGCCTCCCATACTTTTAAGTGCACAATACAGTATTGCTAACTGTAGGCACTATGTTGAATACTAGAACTTAACTCATCTTACATAACTGAAAATCCATGCTAATTGAAAACTCCAATTCCCCCACTCCCAGCCCTTGGCAATCTCTATTTTCCTCTCTGCTTCTATGAGTTTGATAATTTTAGATACTTTATATACATTATTTGTCCTTCTGTTACTGGCTTATTTCACTTAGTATAATGCTCTCCAGTTTCATCTATATTACAGCATATGGCTGGACTTTCTTCTTTTAAGGCTGAATAATATTCCACTGTATGTATATACCACATTTATTTATTTATTCATCTGTTAATAGTCACTTGGGTTGTTTCTACATCTTGGTTATTTTGAATATTTCTGCATGAACATGTTAGTGCTGATATCTCACCAAGACCCTAATTTTGGGGCACCCCACTGACTCTTGATATCAGTTCAGATCATGATTTCATGAGATTGAACCATAGGGATCTGCACTCAGCATGGAGTCTCCTTGAGATTCTCTTTCTCCCTCTCCTTCTGCCCCTCCCCCCATTTGCACACAATCTCTCTCCAAAATAAAATAATAAAGTCTTTAAAAAAAGAAAAGGTCTCTCTCTCCCTCTGCCCCTCCCCTGCTGCTCATACACTCTCTCTCTCTCTTTCTCTCTCTCTCTTAAAACAAAAACAAAACAAAACAAAAAGACCTGGGCTTCAATTTTTTGGATATATACCCAGAAGTAAGATTATTAGATCATGTAGTGGTTTTATTTTTAATTATTTTAGGAACCTCCATTTTTTTTAGTACCAGCTACACTATTTTACATTCCCACTAACAATGTAGAAAGTTTCTCATTTTTCCACACCCTTGCTATCTTTTATTTCTCCATAATAACCGTTATAACTGGTGTAAGATGATATCTCATTTAGATTTTCATTTGCATATCTCTGACAATTAATAATGTTGAATACTTTTTCAAATACCTGTGGACCATTTGTATGTTATGAGGTGCTTTTCACTCACAACATTTCTAACACCAAATGTGTGTGGGTTTTTGCCTATATCAACCAATTCTTCAACACTCTAGACACCAACAGGTGTCCTGAAATTAAATTCAATTATTATATTAATTATCACAGTATTAACAAAGAACCTAAAGGTTAAGGACTCCACAAAACTGTCCCCATATCCAATGCCAATAGCTAATCGTGGGCCTTTCTGTACTTCTGACCGACTGGCTATAATTCATAAGTTCTCAAGATCTCTTCCTCAGATTTAGTAATTTGCTAGAATGGCTCACAGAACTCAAGAAAACAATTTACTTACTATTACTAGTTTTTTATAAAAGAATTTAACTCAAGAAGAGCAAATGGAAAAGATGTATGCATTAAATTATGAATGGAACACAGTGCTTCTCTAGGTGTGCTGCCTAATAGCAGTTCAATGTGTTCACTAACTCAGAAGCCCCCAGAAACTATGTATGTGTGCTTCATTGAAACATTGGCCATTGGTATCTAAGTTAACCTCCAGCCCCACTCTGTTTCCTGGAGGTCAGGGGTCGTGGCTGGAATTCCAACTCTCTAATCATGTCTTGGTCTTTCTTTTTTAAAATTATTTATTTATTTTTTATGCCTTGGTCTTTGCAATGAACAATTCCCATTCTGAAGCTTTCTAGGGATCCCCCAGATACCAATTATCTCATTAACATAGGAAAGGATACTCATCACTGAAAGTTCCAAGAGTCTTAGAAGTTCTTATGTCAGGAACTAGGGACAAGTACAAATATTATTAAAAAAAAAAAAAAAAGATGTTCCCATCAACCCTATCACTTTGGCAATTGCAAGAGATTTCAGGGTTCTGAATAAATAAAGACTGAATATATATTTCCTATTGTAGCCACAATATCGAATATGCCTTTGGCATAGAAATGTCCATGCAGGTATCTCCCCTTTCTTGAAATCAGGTTATTTTTTCTAGTTCCTTATATTTTTTGGATATTGACTCCTTCTTAGACATGTGGTTTGCAAGTATTTTCTCCCACTTTATAGATTTTCTTAACACTGTTGTTTTTTCCCTTTGCTATGCAGATTTGTAGTTCAATGTAATCCCACTTATTTTGCTTTTGCTTCCCATAGTTTCAAGGTTATATACAAGAAATTATTGCCAAAATCAATGTCAAGAAGCTTTTCTCTTATGGTTTCTTCTACAAGTTTTACAGTTGCATGTCTTATATTTAAGTCTCTAATCCTTTTGATCGATTTTTGTGTATGATATAAGGGTCCAAAACATACAGATATTCAGTTTTCCCATCATCATTACTTGAAGAAGTTATCCTTTCTCCATATGTATTCTTGGTACCCTTGCCAAAGATCAATTGAGCATATACATGTAAGTTTATTTCTGTGCCTTCTATTCTGTTCCATTGATCTATATGTCTATCTTTATGCCAGTGCCACATGATTTTAAATACAGCAGCTTTGTAATATATTTTGAAATCAAGAATTGTTGGGGCACCTGTGTGGCTCAATGGATTAAGCCACTGCCTTTGGCTTGGGTCATGATTCCAGGGTCCTGGGATCGAGCCCCGTATCAGGCTCTCTGCTCGGTGGGGAGCCTGCTTCCCCCTCTCTCTCGGGGTGCTTCTCTGCCTACTTGTGATCTCCCTCTCTCTCTGTCAAATAAATAAATAAAATCTTTCAAAAAATCAAGAATTGTGATGCCTCTAGCTTTGTTCTTCTATCTCAAGATTGTTTGGGCAATTTGGGGTCTTTATTGTTTCCATATGAATTATAAGATTTTTTTTTATTTCCATGAAAAATTATTTGGAATTTGCTTATGGGTAACATTGAATCTGTAGATAGCTTTTGTAAATACTTGTTAAAACTGGTAAAGCCATTCTGTCTGGCACTCTTCTTTTTGGGGGGAGGTTTGTGATTACTGGCTCATTCCCTTATTTATTAAAGATATGTTCAGATTTTCTATTTCCTCATGTTTAGTTTTGGTAGTTTTGTGTTTTTAGGAATTTGCCATTTCATCTAAATTATCCAATTAGTTGGCATACAATTGTTCCAGTATTTTCTTATAATTTCTTTTTTTTCTATAGAATTTGTACTAATGTCTCTACTTCCAACTTTGATTTTAGTAGTGATTTTTGTGTCTTCTCTTTCCCTTTTTTTCCTGTTATTCAATGTAGCTAAAGGTTGTCGAAGTTGTTGAACATTTTAAGAATCAAACTTTGGTTTTGTTGATTTTCTGTATTGTTTCTTATTGCCCAATTTATTTATCAGTGTTCTAATCTTCATTATTCCTTTCTTTCTGCTAGTTTGGAGTTTACTTTGTATTTCTTTTTATAGGTCCTCAAGATGTAAAGTTAAATTGTTGATTTGAGATTTTTCTCTTTTTTTTTGTTTTTATTTTATTATTATTATCAGAGATGGAGAATGGGGGAGGGGCAAAGAGAGAGGGGAGAGATACTCTTAAGTAGGCTCCATATCCAGTGCAGAGCCTGACAGAGTGCTCAATCTCACACCCCTGAGATCATGATCTGAGCCCAAATCAAGAGTCAGATGCTAGGGCGCCTGGGTGGCTCAGTGGGTTAAGCCGCTGCCTTCGGCTCAGGTCATGATCCCAGGTCCTGGGTTCGAGCCCCACATCGGGCTTTCTGCTCAGCAGGGAGCCTGCTTCCTCCTCTCTCTCTGCCTGCCTCTCTGCTTACTTGTGATTTCTCTCTGTCAAATAAATAAATAAAATCTTAAAAAAAAAAAAAGAGTCAGATGCTTAAGTAACTGAACCACCCAGGCCTCAAGATTTTGCTTCTTTTTTAATGTTTCCAAGTTATAAATATATAATATAAATATCCCTCTTTGCTTTGCTTTTACAGCATCCTATGTTTTATGCGTTTTATATTCATTTCACTCATCTTAAAATATTTTCCAATTCCTGTTATAATTACTCTTTGACTCACTTTTTTTGTTTAAAAGTGTGTGATTTAATTTCCACATAGTTGTGGATTTTCCAGTTATTACTTTCAGCTGTTTTTATTATATTTCCAGCTACAATGATTTCTAGTTTCATTCCATTGTAATCATAATACTAATGTCAGTTTTAATGTCAATATAAAACTCCATATCTTTGGGGCACCTGGGTGTCTCAGTGGTTTAAGCCTCTGCCTTCAGCTCAGGTCATGATCTCAGATTCCTGGGATAGAGCCCCACATAGGGCTCTCTGCCTGGCAGTGAGCCTGTTTCCCCTTCTCTCTCTGCCTGCCTCTCTGCCTACTTGTAATCTCTCTCTCTTTGTCAAATAAATAAAATCTTTAAAACAAACAAACAAACTCAGTCTTTTTTCCTATATCTTTCTCTATGGAAAATCTGAGATTTCCCTTGGCTTTTCCTATTCCTTTTTTTTTTTTTTTTTTGGTCTTTGGAAATTATATCACATTTCTTGCTTGTATATTTTAAAATTTATGTTTTTCATTACTTGTGGGGTTGTATTCTATACAAGTTTATCCCAACCATTATTCTAGTCTTTATTTTAGCACTATTAGAACATGAATGTTGACGATTTTAATTTTACTTATTAGTTTTCTTCAAATGTGTGATAATTCTTGGTAATATGTCAACTTATGTATGTGAATATTGGCCTTTTAAAAATAATAGCCTAATAATTTAAGAGATTGGGATTTTCTTCTGGGATACAGGGGCTTCCTTGTGCCTCTTGGAGATCAATAGCTAACTATCTAGCTATTGATAGGAGCAGCTACCAACATAGAGATAAACTTTGAAGAAATTTATTAGGGGAAATACTTGTGAAGGATAAAGAAGAAAGAATTGGAAAAGATGGAGTGAGTCTACACAACCAAAGGAAGTCTGACACTAATGAAGGGGAGAGTAATGGAAGGGAGATTGAGGGAGAAGAATCAAGCTGCACCACAATTCTAAGAAAGGTTCAGCCAAGTAGAGGGGAGTCCCTAATCCAAGTCATCTATTGGAGAAGTCTTGCATCAGTAATGGAGGAGGCAAGAATGGGCCTGAGATATTATTTCTGCTATGCTCAATTATGGGCAGAAAATTGTCCACAGATAAGGGGCTCCACGCATGAACATGTTCATGGATGCAGAAAGGCAACATCAGGGCTGTTAGTCAGCAAAGCTCACTGTAGCAGGAAGCCTGACCATTTCTATAGCTGCCATATCTGGGATAATGCTCATACTCACCAACCACAGAATGTTATGTTTCCTTATCTTGTTTCTTTATCATGTGTTCTTAGCTAGAAGTCTGATTTTTATTTCTTTACATATTTTGACTTTTCAGTTACTTCTCAAAATTTCTGGCTAATTGGTGCCAAAATTCTACATCTTTTGCATGCTTTTATAGTTATGTTTTTTTATATTTTTAGGGAATGTATTTTCTTCATTTGATATAATGAGATTCCATGTGGGTATGCTTCTATGCACAAACCAATTTTTTTAAAGCTTTTGTTTATTTATTTGTCAGAGAGAGGGAAAGAGAGCACAAGCAAGGGGGCAGATGGCAGACAAAGAAGTAGGCTCCTGGCTAAGCAGGGGGCCTGATGTGGGGCTCGATCCCAGAACCTGGGATCATGACCTGAGCCAAAAGCAGATGTTTAACCAAATGAGCCATCCAAGGGCCCCAGCACATACCAATTTTTTAATCCTGTATCTAGAATTAGTTCATAACAAGAAATGTTCATCTAAATCAATTGGAGTATTTTTCAAAGTACTCATGAGGAAGGTCCACTGTAGAGGTGTTTGAAATCCAGAATGGTTATTAATTTGCCAGCACCAATACAAAATGAAAAAGTAGATCCTTTATTAAAAAAAAATTAAGAATTGCAAGATGGCAATCACAGGACATTAAACAGAGTGTAGGGTCCTTTTAAACATAGGACCCTATGTGCCTGCACAGGTCATCCACTGGAAAAAGCCAGCACTGACTGAAATACAGCTATATGTCGGAGGATTATGGTGCTTTCACCATCTATAAGATATTGTGAGAGAAGTATAACTGCAGAAATAGAGTTATAAAAATCAAATGCACTCAATTTATGTTTAAGAGCCATACATTGTTTTTGTTTTTGAGATTACTCTATGCATATTAGCTCAAGAAGTATGAATAAGTATCTTTTTACATTTCTATAACTAAGTAGGCCCACTTAAACAATTGCTCTCAGGGAAAAAAAAAAGATGGTATATCTCAAAATTGAATTTAAGTTTATATAACAAAAATATTTTAAAACCTTAAAATACTTGTTTTCTCCCACTATCAGCAGTAAAAGCAAATGACCAAACTTTTAAAAGTGCAGTTTTCCTATAGCATTGCTGGACTGTACATGTAAGTAAGTATGAGAATTTAATTTTCTTAATAGAATATAATTAACATCAAGTACTGAAAGGATTCAGTAACCCAAAATTTGTAGAGGTATTTGCATAAGAAGAAGTCAGGTCAATTTGGAAAACACAGTTCACACCAATATTAAATTGGATAGACAAATGTCTGCATGGTTTGTACAGCCATTCCTACTTTCAAACAACACAGTCGAAAGTCCACACTTCCATTACATGAAATAGGCAAGTATCCTTTACATAAGAATGGTAAGTAAGATGAACACAGAACTTAAATTCCCTGTGAATGTCCTGTGATAAAACACACACACAGACATAGATTCTCTGGTCCTAGAATTTAAAAAAAAAATTAAAAAAAAAAAACAGTGAAGAATTATTCCCATGTTAAACCAAGGATTGAGTATTTTGACAGTTAACCATTCTGGAATGAAGTATAGTTGATTTATTTGTGGTTTTGAAATGAGTATCAGGCTACTTACTGTGGTAGTAGAAGTGCTAGAATTGAATGGCACAATCTTAGCCCTATTTCAGCTGTTTCCTCCTCCAACTTTGTTCAATTGTAGTCATTCATGCCCATTTTCATGCTCAGCGAACTCCAAATAATGAGTACACTCATACATTCAAGTACTCATCTCTATTTCCTTATCCAAAAATGATTCAGATAAAATGGTTATTTTAAAATACAAAGCTAGGAATAATTTGTTAAATAGCAATAGTAATTCCAATGACATTTGGATGATGCTCTATCAAGAAGACAAATCAAACCTAGTGACTTGATAGTAGCAACTAATTTATAGGAGAAGTGATGGTATGCCACTTTGGACATTCAGTTATAAAAAGTCCAAGACTTCCATGTTTGTGTGTTCTTCCACTGTCTTTCATTTTCCCCTCTCTCTAAGAGAAACCAGCTACCATGTTGTGAGGCTCCCATGGAAAGAGAAAGGCCAACTCTTAAGTCATGATGACAATGAAGGTTGCCAATGAAGTTCTCCATACAGCAAGGAAAGAGGCTGGAAACCAACAATGTGAGGAAACTGGAAGATGTCCTGAGGCCTGCCAATAGTCACCTCAGTTAGCTTAGAAATAAGTCCCTACTCCTTTACCTCCTGTTGAACCTTGAGACAACTTGAACCTCAGTAGAGAACTTGAATGCAGTTTCTTGAGAGACCTTCAGCCAGAACCAGCAAACTATGCTGCTTCTAGATTGCTGAACCACAGAATTGATGGGTTAATAAATTTATGTTGTTTTAAACAAACAAACAAATAAATATATATATAAATGCATGAGTGGGTTCTCAATTATTCTTGTCACAGACCTGTATGTGGTTGACCTGCATAGATCTCAGGTAACTCTGTGCTTGTGTTGTCAACTTATTTCTGCTATGTTGCTCATTCTATAGGATAAGATTTCTGCTGTAAATTTCTAGTTAACACTCTATTTTTTTTAATGTATCTGGATTCCTAACTGAAGTCCATGTGGCTTGGCTGAACTCTGGTGCATGTCTGCTTTTATTTCTCTGAGGACTCTGTATCTCATTCCTGTGAACTCATTTTTGTGACTGTGATGGGCTTCTAAATATATACCTGCATTATTTAAAGTGAAGATTATAGGCCTCTATCTCCTGAAGCCTATTCCCAGGCACTAAATTAGAACTCTGGATATTGATGAAAACCAGAGCCACTTCACTTTACCTGCTTCATATTTTACCCAAGTTGTCTGTCTCTGTCTGAAGCTGACATGCAAACTGGTCAGTTTTCAGTTCCGAAAGGCAAAAGTAGTTTTAATAGGTGACTAGGTGACTATAAGCTTTTAAATTACTAAGAATGAGAATATTATGAAAGGAAATAGAACCAAATGCTTATAGGAAGCATAGCACTTCTAAATATTTGTTGGATGAATTAGATAAACTCTAGTAAAGCAGAATTCATAATTTGAAACAATGTATAATACTAAAAATAATATCAATAACACATAAAAGCAGAGTGCAGAAAAAGAGATAGCAAGGAAACAGCTTGACAGAAAAACAGTGACTAAATTAGTCAACTAACTACAAAGGATAAGAAAGTAGAAGAGGAGGATGTGACCTTCAGGACCATGTGACTCCACTCACTAGTGACTGCAAATCGATGTTCTGGATTTTAACCAATTGTTTTCTATATCTTTCCTTTTTTAATATTTTATTTATTTATTTATCAGAGAGAGAGAGAGAGAGAGGACAAGCAGGGGGAATGGCTGAAGAAGAAGCAGGATCCTGACCAGGCAAGGAGCCTGTTGCTGGACTTGACCCCAGGACTCCAGGATCCTGACCTGAGTCAAAGGCAGATACTTAACTGAGCCACCCAGGCTTCCTAGCCAACTGATTTCTAATCTTTTTCTCCACATGTAGTAAAGAGTCAAGAGAATTTGATCTACAACTCCTTTTCCATAATAGGTTGTATGGATTATTTTTGAATATTAAATTGAAATTTTTCACATAATATTTTTGAAAATAATTCTAGGTTCTAGAATTCTGGAAAATAATAGTTACCATATAAAAAATTAAAACTTCTGTTAAAAAACATCATAAGGAATCCTGATAAATTTACTTAACCTGTAGTATCCTTTAAAACATTTAGATTTGTACTTGTTTTGCTGCCTATTTTTATTAGAATTCTAATAATGTTTAAAATGAGATATAATTTATTATTTATAGGTAATATTTTCTGAGCTCTTCATATCAGACATTGTGATAAGCATCATATATATGATATATATAATATTATCACATATGTTAGTTAATTTTAACAGAAATTCTGAACAGTAAATATTAACATGACAATTTTAGAGATAAGGAAAATTAACACGGTAAGGTTAAACAAAATCATTAGGCATTTCTTTGAGCAATGCTTTGGCAAATTGGAGTTTTAAAGATTTTGATCATATAGTATTAAATTGTGCTCAAGGGCATTGGATTTTATTTAGGAAAAAAGCAACTGCATAGAAAGAAATGGTAGGTTTCAGTGCCTTGGTAGCACAGTTGGTTAAGTGCCCAACTCCTGATCTGGCTCAGGTCATGCTCTTAAGGTGGTGATCTCAGGGTCCTGAGATCGCCCCCGTCGGTCACTGTGCTCAGCAATAAGCCTACTTAAGATTCTTGCTGTGTCCTTCACTCCCTTCCTCTCCCTCAAATAAATAAATAAATCTTAAAATAAATAGAAAGTTATGAATGACGACAATAAATGACGTAAAAAACATTCAGGACTTGTAAATATGAAAATTTTATCGGGTGGTTATTTTAAAATTAGCCTTATGTAAACTTACATATATGAAAAAATACATATTCCTACTTATAATATCGAATGCATTGAGGTTGGAAATAAGCTTAATTCTCCTTTGGATTTATGGAAGACATATTAATGAGTTGTATTAGGAATCCAGGATTCTGGGTTTACTTACGTTTTATAGAAAATTTTTGAAAAAAGTTGCACACTTAAAGTTAGATTGTAGGAATATTTATCAATGCAAATACTATGGACACTATATTAGTATGTGAAGATATTTAAAACTTATATGGACTTATGACACACATAGGACTTTTACCTTTAAATTTTTCAACTTTCCTTTTGAATGTTAATGAATATACATACTAACAATGCAAAAAAAAAGATTGGCTCAAATATTTCAAGGTATCAAATTAATGTAGATACAGTTAGCATATGTTTTTAAATGAATTATTACACATCAGTTTCTAAAGCATTATGAAGCTAATTGTAAATATAAACACAGTAAAATTCTTATACAAACATTAAGGCTTTTATTATGCTATTGTCATAAATCTGAGAGTTTTGTTGTTCTTATTCCTGAAGACAATACAAAGTGTCCTTAATAAGGGACTGTCCAGCTAACAGCATCTTGTATTTTGGTTACTTGTAACCCTCTGAAATGGTAGGAGATACATATTTCTTAAGATAATGTTCATTTTATATTATCATTAAATAATACTTTACAAAGATGCTAAATTGCAGTTTGCAGAGAAAGTACATATAATGCCTTTGTATGTGTCAAATAAAATCTTTATGTATTAACCATATTTTAACAAATAGCAAACAATTTTGTGATAATTGCTGCTACTACAATGAATGCCAAAGGAATTCATGATAATTACAATTGGCATATTGAATATCAATGAATTCAAATTAAGAGACTCTGGAAGAAATTTTTATAATACATATGCATATTCTGAACTTCTAATGATTTAAATTAGAAATTGAAAGTAGATATTATTGAAATAATTTTCTCAATTTTTATACTCAAATGATATTTATTCATTATTAATCTTTTAAATTTTTTGTGTCTGAGGTCAATCAGCTGAAATATCACTGATGTTAAATCAAATTTAATAGTCTCTTTTAACCAGTGAATATTAGCCATTTGAATTTTTTTATCCTGACCTTTGTATATATTTTATTTAGGATTAATCACATACTTTTATTGCATTGCTTATAACACAACTGGATTGGGGCTCCTGGGTGGCTCAGTGGGTTAAAGCCTCTGCCTTCAGCTCAGGTCATGATCCCAGGGTCCTGGAATCAAGCCCCAGAGTGGGCTCTCTGTTCAGCAGGGAGCCTCCTTCCTCCTCTCTCTCTGCCTGCCTCTCTGCCTACTTGTGATCTATGTCTGTCAAATAAATAAATAATATTTTTTAAAAAATAATACTATTTGGTTGGAAACTGTAAATCAGTTCTGTTTAAGTTTAATCTCTTTAATACTGCATATTTAGATATTCTAAATGTTACCAATATATTCAAGTTCTTACAGAAAAATAAAAGATAGTATAATTAACTCAGATACCACCACCCATCCTTTATCACTGTTTTCCACATTTGGAATTAGATTTTTTATTTAAAATTCATCTGGTTATCAATGCATTAGACATTTTAAAAATATTTTCTTCTGTGTGTGTGTGCATATAGAGTTTCTTTTATAAATTAATATTGCCATGTTAATCATTTCAAAAAATCAACTTTGGCTTTGTTAATATTTTTCATATTTATTAAATTCTTCCTATTTTTTTTATTTTTTCTTCTACCTTTCTTCTTTTCTAATATAGCCACTGAAAGATTTAATGTCCTTTTAAGTATTGCTTTAGCTACCTCCCATGAGTTTTGATGTCAGATTTCATTATATAATTCAAAATTCTAATATATGGTATTGTGGCTTTTTAAGAAGTCTGGGACATAAGTTCCAAATATTTGGGAAATTTTCTTGAAATTTTTGGCTAATTGCTTTAGGACACTGTATATTGTCCATTTTGGTAAATGTTTCAATTGCTCCTGAAAACATACAAAAGCTAAAGTTATGAGATGTAGTACACTGTAAAAGTATATTAGACTAATTTGAATAATCTTATATAATAAAGTACATAGGGGCTCCTGGGTGGCTCAGTGGGTTAAGCCGCTGCCTTCGGCTCAGGTCATGATCTCAGAGTCCTGGGATCGAGCCCCGCATCGGGCTCTCTGCTCGGCAGGGAGCCTGCTTCCTCCTCTCTCTCTGCCTGCCTCTCTGCCTACTTGTGATCTCTCTGTCAAATAAATAAATAAATAAATCTTTAAAAAAAATAAAATAAAGTACATAAATTTTTAATGATTTTATGTCTGTTTATTTTGCCAATTATTGAGAAGTGAGGTAAAATCTCCAATTATGATTCCAATTGATTGTAGTTATTTAATGTCCCTATAAAATGTTGGTATTCAAATTACTTGTAAAAATGCTTTATTTATTGTCAATTTTTTAAATTCCTTACTTTTCAGACACTCTGTCCTTTAAAAAATTCTAATTTTTCCTTTGATGTTAAATATTGTGGATTTAAAAAAGAGAGAAAGAAGAGACATTAGGTGAATCACCTTTCTCCAAAGAAGCTTAAAATTTGGATTAAGGCTTTAATTTGTTCTGAGCACTAAGATGTAGTCCTTACTTCTCAGTCCTGGCCATTACATTAAGGGATCATCCTTGTGGAGTTTCAAATGAAAGTCAAGTGTATTTACTAGGTCCCTATCACTTTTTTAAAATGTCAACATTTTTCTCCCCCCAAAATGCTAAAATTACCATTCCACTCTTTTAGCTTTGGGGCCACATTTTTCTGCTATGTTTCATGGAAATTTGGTATGCACATGCTGGGTTTACCAGCTCATAGGGGGTTTGTAGGCTTCATTTATAGAACTTCTCTGCATTTCAGTCTTTTCCAGAATTTTAATTTTTAGCCACTTTATATTCCCCAAACTCTGATTTCTGTTTTCTTAGACCAGTATGATTGCTGCTTTCCACTTTAATTACCATTCTCTTACTGCTGAGATTTGGAAAAAAAATTGTTGTCAGAGTAAGAATATATGTGAAAAAGGAGCCCATTCCATGCATCACTCTTCTTTTATTGACTAAAACCCTCAAGTCCTTCATGCCTTGATTTTTCTGCCATGTCTTCATTCTATTATACATTTCTATTGTATGCATTCTACCCAAATATTACCATTTATTTGTGAACAAGTCAGCCTGTTACAAGCTACTTTACTTTTTCCCGTGTAAAAAAATGTCTTTCTATTGTCTTTGAATTTAAAGATTTCAATAACTGTAACTGATCTTTATGAATGGCTTGAGGTAAGGGATTTAAATGTATTTTTCTTCATCTTGATTATCAGTTTTCCCCAACACTGTTTCTCATGTAATTCATACACAGATTTCAAATTAATCTGTAATCCCTTTTCTAATATGCATGGTTGAGCTTGAATTGGGACTTTGTTCCTACACCTTTATTTTAGCTATCCTCATTTCAAAATATTTACAAGATTAGATATCTAGTAGGCCACATTTATTTTCTTAGCTAAATAATTCATCATAAGAAGGTACATATTTAAATTGAATTATTTTATGTATACATATACATACATATGTATAGATACATACATGTAAGTGTATATGTTTGTAAGCATATAAAATACATATCACTTGATATTGATATATTAAATCATATATATACATGTATACATATATAACATATATAGTCTAGTATAAATAACTTCTTTTTGTCCAGTGCCAAAAGCGTTTTTTTTTTTTTTTTCAAAAATGTCTTCCAAAGGTCTTCATCTACTGAATTTCAGTCTAAAGATTCATGTGACCATGAGTGGTTTTAATAAATGGCTTGATATAATGTATTCAAAGAAATTTTTATTCATCTTGCTAATCAATATTTCAAGCACTGTGTCTTATGTGATTCATGCATGGATAGTTATATATATTTTTTCTTTTTCTTCCTAATTTCATTTTGGAAATTATCTATGTCATCTATATTCTCTAAAACTACAAATGACACTTTAAAATGCAATGGTATGTTTATGTTACATATTTACCAATATCCTATTTTTAAGAAATCATGTGGTTTTCTTTTTTTTTTTCATACTTCATAAGATTAGGGTGTATTATTTTTCATAGATGTATTTCTTTTGAGTAAATAATTAAAAGATAATACTATCAAAATCTTTGACTTTTTTTTATTTAATTTTTTTTATTTTTTATAAACATATATTTTTATCCCCAGGGGTACAGGTCTGTGAATCATCAGGTTTACACACTTCACAGCACTCACCATAGCACATACCCTCCCCAATGTCCATAACCCCACCCCCCCTCTCAACCCCCCTCCCCCCAGCAACCTTCAGTTTGTTTTGTGAGATTAAGAGTCACTTATGGTTTGTCTCCCTCCCAATCCCATCCTGTTTCATTTAATCTTCTCCTACCCCCTTAACCCCCCATGTTTCATCTCCACTGCCTCATATTAGGGAGATCATATGGTAGTTGTCTTTCTCCGATTGACTTATTTCACTCAGCATGATATCCTGTAGTTCCATCAATGTCATCGCAAATGGCAAGATTTCATTTCTTTTGATGGCTGCATAGTATTCCATTGTGTATATATACCACTTCTTCTTTATCCATTCATCTGTTGATGGACATCTAGGTTCTTTCCATAGTTTGGCTATCGTAGACATTGCTGCTATAAACATTCGGGTGCACGTGCCCCTTCGGATCACTACGTTTGTATCTTTTGGGTAAATACCCAGTAGTGCAATTGCTGTATCATAGGGTAGCTCTATTTTCAACATTTTGAGGAACCTCCATGCTGTTTTCCAGAGTGGTTGCACCAGCTTGCATTCCCACCAACAGTGTAGGAGGGTTCCCCTTTCTCCGCATCCTCGCCAGCATCTGTCATTTCCTGACTTGTTAATTTTAGCCATTCTGACTGGTGTGAGGTGATATCTCATTGTGGTTTTGATTTGTATTTCCCTGATGCTGAGTGATATGGAGCCCTTTTCCATGTGTCTGTTGGCCATCTGGATGTCTTCTTTGCAGAAGTGTCTGTTCATGTCTTCTCCCCATTTTTTGATTGGATTATTTGTTCTTTGGGTGTTGAGTTTGCTAAGTTCTTTATAGATTTTGGACACTAGCCCTTTACCTGATATGTCGTTTGCAAATATCTTTTCCCATTCTGTCAGATGTCTTTTGGTTTTGTTAACTGTTTCCTTTGCTGTGCAAAAGCTTTTGATCTTGATAAAATTTCAATAGTTCATTTTTGCCCTTGCTTCCCTTGCCTTTGGCGATGTTCCTAGGAAGATGTTGCTGCGGCTGAGGTCGAAGAGGTTGCTGCCTGTGTTCTCCTCAAGGATTTGGATGGATTCCTTTCTCTCATTGAGGTCCTTCATCCATTTTGAGTCTATTTTCGTGTGTGGTGTAAGGAATGAAAATCTTTGACATTTTTACTTGTAATGCTAAAATGTCCAAGAAATACTCAACTAGCAAGATATGAAAATTGCCTATCCTGGGTCTTATCTTTTTTTTTTTGACCCTTCAGCAATCTGATTGTCAACAAACAGTATTAAACCTGGATTTATATTATTATTAATATTTAGCTCAATATATTTTCAAATGTTTAGAGATATCATTCTATTTGAAATATAATTCATGATGTTGTAGAAAGTTAATACCAACTGGAGAAACAAATACATATAAATACACTATCTTTCTGCTGCTAATTATAATTGCTCATGTTCTCCTGTCCTTGGATGCAGGCAGTCAGGATCTATGAAACCACTGTGATTCAAGTGATTACTTCATGAGTTCCTGCTATTAGTGTTCTATGGAAAAAATCTTAATCAGTTTGCTCAATCTTAGTTTATACCCCAAACCCCAAATTTAACTTTATTCTGCGTCAACCCATGTCTACTAATTAGACAGAAGTGTTGATGTACAATTTCTTTATAATTATAAAACATGCTACTGAGTAAAGAGCATATATTTTTGGCATTCTGTAAGTGATAATTGCCCAAACTTACTTTTGTAATTTAATCTGCTACATCACTACAATTCACATCTTGTTATAGTACAGTTGGTACAGATAAGCAATCACTAATTTGCATTTAAAAATGCAAAAGAGGGGCGCCTGGGTGGCTCAGTGGGTTAAAGCCTTTGCCTTCAGCTCAGGTCATGATCCCAGGGTCCTGTGATAGAGCCCCGTGTCTGGCTCTCTGCTCCGCAGGGAGCCTGCTTCCTCCTCTCTCTCTGCCTGCCTCTCTGCCTACTTGTGATTTCTCTCTCTCTGTCAAATAAATAAAATCTTTTTTAAAAATGCAAAATAGGGACGCCTGGGTGGCTCAGTTGGTTAAGCAGCTGCCTTCGGCTCAGGTCATGATCCCAGCGTCCTGGGATCGAGTCCCACATCGGGTTCCTTGCTCGGCAGTGAGCCTGCTTCTCCCTCTGCCTCTGCCTGCCATTCTGTCTGCCTGTGCTCGCTCTCTCTCCCTCTCTCTCTGACAAATAAATGAATAAAATCTAAAAAAAAAAATCTTTAAAAAAAATGCAAAATAAATATATGACAATAAAAAACTTATTTTATTAACTTTTTTAAAATTTAGTTTTATTTTTTCAGTGTTCAAAGATTCATTGTTTATGCACCACACCCAGTTTTCCATGCAATACATCCCCTCCTTAATACCCACCACCAGGCTCACCCATCCCTGAATACCCTCCCTTCCAAAATCTTAGTTTGTTTCTCAGAGTCCACAGTCTCTTATGGTAAGTCTATCCCTCCGATTTTCCCCAATTCAGTTTTCTTTTCCTTCTCCAAATGTCGTCCATTTTATTCCTTCTGCTCCACAAGTAAGTGAAACCATATGAAAATTTATTCTCTCTGCTTGATGTATCGTATTTCACTCAGCATAATCTCCTCCAATCCCATCCATGTTGATACAAAAGTTTGGTATTCATCCTTTCTGATGGAGGTGTAATATTTCATTGTATATATGGACTACATCTTCATTATCCATTCACCTGTTGAAGGGAATCTTGGCTCTTTCTACAGTTTGGTGACTCTGGCCATTGCTGCTATGAACATTGAGGTACAGATGGCCCTTCTTTTCACTTCATCAGTATCTTTGGGGTAAATACCCAGTAGTGCTATTGCAGGGCCATAGGGAAGCTCTATTTTTAATTTCTTAAGGAATCTCCACACTGTTTTCCAAAGTGGCTGCACCAACTAGCATTCCCACCAACAGTGTAAGAGCCCTTTCTCCAATCCTCTCCAGCACTTTTTGTTTACTTTCCATTTTATTTTGGCCGTTCTAACTGGTGTAAGGTGGTATCTCAATATGGTTTTGACTTGAATCTCCCTGATGGCTAATGATGATGAACATTTTTTCATGTGTCTGTTGTCTGTTAGCCATTTATATGTCTTCTTTGGAGAAAAATCCTTTCATGTCTTCTGCCCTTTTTTTGTGTGTGTGATTATCTATTTTTTGGTGTTGAATTTAAGGAGATTTTTATAAATTTTGGATATTAACCCTTTCTCTGTAGTATCATTTGGGAATATCTTCTCCCATTTCATGAGTTGCCTCCTTGTTTTGTTGACTGTTTCCTTGGCTGTGCAGAAGCTTTTTATTTTGATGAATCCCAAAAATTCATTTCACTTTTGTTTCCTTTGCCTTTGGAGACTTAGCTTGAAAGAAGTTGCTGTGGCCTATGTCAAAGAGGTTACTGCCTAAGTTCTCCTCTAGGATTTTGATTGAGTCCTGTCTCACATTGAGGACTTTCATCCATTTAACTTTATCTTTGTGTAGAGGGTAAGTGAATGGTCAAGTTACATTTCTACACATGGCTGTCCAATTTCCCCAGCACCATTTTTTTTTAAGATTTTATTTATTTATTTGACAGAGAGACATCACAAGTAGGTAGAGAGGCAGGCAGAGAGAGAGGAAGGGAAGCAGGCTCCCCGCTGAGCAGAGAGCCCGATGCAGGACTCGATCCCAGGACCCTGAGATCATGACCTGAGCCAAAGGCAGCAGCTTAACCCACTGAGCCACCCAGGCGCCCTTCCCCAGCACCATTTATTTTACAGACTTTCCACTGTATATTTTTTCCTGCTTTTTCAAAGATTATTTGACCATAGAGTTGCAAGTCCATATCTGGGCTCTCTACTCAGTCCCACAAGTCTGTGTGTCTGATTTTGTGCCAGTACCATGGTGTCTTGGTGATCACAGCTTTGTAGTAGAGCTTGATATCAGGCAACGTGATGCCCCCAGCTTTGTTTTTCTTTTTCAACATTTCCTTAGTGATTCGGGGTCTCTTCTGGTTCCATACAAATTTCTGGATTATTTGCTCAAGCTCTTTGAAAACTACTGGTGGAATTTTGATTGGAATGGCATTAAAAGTATAGATTGCTCTAGGCAGTATAGACATTTTAGCAATGTTTGTTCTTCCGATCCATGAGCATGGAATGCTTTTCCATCTTTTTGTGTTTTCTTCAATTTCTTTAATGAGTGGTCTGTAGTTCCTCGAGTACAGATCCTTTATCTCTTTGGTTAGCTTTATTCCCCAGGTATCTTCTGGTTCTTGGTGCTGTAGTAAATGGAATTGATTCTCTAATTTCCCTTTCTACATTTTCATTGTTAGTGTATAAGAAAGCAACTGACTTCACTCAGCATAATCTCTTCCAGTCCCGTCCATGTTGCTACAAAACTTGGGGATTCATCCTTTCTTTTTTCTTTCTTTTTTTTTTTTTTTTACAGCTTTATAAACATATATTTTTATCCCCAGGGGTACAGGTCTGCGAATCGCCAGGTTTACACACTTCACAACATTCACCATAGCACATACCCTCCCCAATATCCATAACCCCACCCCCTCTCCCAACCAGCTCCCCCCATCAACCCTCAGTTTGTTTTGTGAGATTAAGAGTCACTTATGGTTTGTCTCCCTCCCAATCCCATCTTGTTTCATTTACTCTTCTCCTACCCCCTCAACCCCCCATGTTGCATCTCCTCTCCCTCATATCAGGGAGATCATATGATAGTTGTCTTTCTCCGATTGACTTATTTCACTAAGCATGATACCCTCTAGTTCCATCCACGTCGTCGCAAATGGCAAGATTTCATTTCTTTTGATGGCTGCATAGTATTCCATTGTGTATACATACCACATCTTCTTTATCCATTCGTCTGTAGATGGACATCTAGGTTCTTTCCATAGTTTGGCTATTGTAGACATGGCTGCTATAAACATTCGGGTGCACGTGCCCCTTCGGATCACTACGTTTGTATCTTTAGGGTAAATACCCAGCAGTGCAATTGCAGGGTCATAGGCTAGTTCTATTTTCAACATTTTGAGGAACCTCCATGCTGTTTTCCAGAGTGGTTGCACCAGCTTGCATTCCCACCAACAGTGTAGGAGGGTTCCCCTTTCTCCGCATCCTCGCCAGCATCTGTCATTTCCTGACTTGTTCATTTTAGCCATTCTGACTGGTGTGAGGTGATATCTCATGGTGGTTTTGATTTGTATTTCCCTGATGCCGAGTGATATGGAGCACTTTTTCATGTGTCTGTTGACCATCTGGATGTCTTCTTTGCAGAAATGTCTGTTCATGTCCTCTGCCCATTTCTTGATTGGATTATTTGTTCTTTGGGTGTTGAGTTTGCTAAGTTCTTTATAGATTATGCTGAGTGAAATAAGTCAAGCAGAGAGAGTCAATTATCATATGGTTTCACTTATTTGTGGAGCATAACAAATAGCATGGAGGACAAGGGGAGATGGAGAGGAGAAGGGAGTTGAGGGAAATTGGAAGGGGAGGTGAACCATGAGAGACTATGGACTCTGAAAAACGATCTGAGAATTTTGAGGGGATGGGGGGTGGGAGGTTGGGGGCACCAGGTGGTGGGTATTGTAGAGGGCATGGATTGCATGGAGCACTGGGTGTGGTGCAAAAAATAATGAATATTGTTATGCTGAAAAAAAATAAAAATTTAAATTAAAAATAAAATAATAATAAAAATAAAATTAAAAAAAAAAAACGAAAGCAACTGACTTCTGTACATCGATTTTGTATCCTGCCACATTACTGAATTGCTCTATGAGTTCTAGTAGTTTCAGGGTGGAGTCTTTTGGGTTTTCCATAGAAAGTATCATGCCACCTGTGAAGACAGAGAGACTTTGACTTCTTCTTTGCCAATTTCAGTACCATTTACTTCTTTATTTCTTTTTATTTCTTTGTGTAGTCT
This sequence comes from Lutra lutra, assembly GCF_902655055.1. Taxonomy (NCBI): domain Eukaryota; kingdom Metazoa; phylum Chordata; class Mammalia; order Carnivora; family Mustelidae; genus Lutra; species Lutra lutra. The sequence continues at coordinate 33,407,463 of NC_062287.1, read as the reverse complement.
GATTGGTGTTGCTAGGACTTCTAGTACTATGTTGAACAACAGTGGTGAGAGTAGGCATCCTTGTCATGTTCTTGATCTCAAAAGACAGGCTCTCAGCTTTTCCCCATTGAGGATGATATTCACTGTGGGTTTTTCATAGACAGATTTTATGAAGTTGAGGAATGTTCCCTCCATCCCTATACTTTGAAGCATTTTAACCAGGAACAGATGCTGTATCTTGTCAAATGCTTTTTCTGCATCAATTGAGAGGACCATGTGGTTCTTCTCTCTTCTCTTATTGATTTGTTCTATCACATTGATTGATTTGCAAATGTTGAATCACCCTTGCATCCCAGAGATAAATCCCACCTGGTCATGGTTGATAATCTTTTTAATGTACTGTTGGATCCTATTAGCTAGGACCTTGTTGAGAATCTTGGCATCCATATTCATCAGGGATATTGGTCTGAAGTTCTCCTTTTTGGTGCGATCTTTGCCTGGTTTGGGGATCAGTATAATGCTGTCTTCATAGAAAGAGTCTGGGAGGGGCACCTGGGTGACTCAGTGGGTTAAAGCCTTTGCCTTCTGCTCAGGTCATGATCCTAGGGTCCTGGGATCGAGCCCCACATCGGGCTCTCTGCTCAGCAGGGAGCCTGCTTCCTCCTCTCTCTCTCTGCTTGCCTCTCTGCCTACTTGTGATCTCTGTCTGTCAGATAAATAAATAAAATCTTAAAAAAAAAAGAAAGAGTCTGGGAGTTTTTCTTCTATTTTTTGAAATAGCTTCAGGAGAATAGGTATTATTTCCTCTTTGAATGTTTGGTAGAATTCTCCAGGGAATCCGTCAGGTCCTGCACTCGTGTTTTTTGGGAGGTTTTGATCACTTCTTCAATCTTAGTACTAGACAGATTTTTTAAAAATTTTGAAACCCATACTAAATTATCTATCTAAATATTTATTGCTGTCAATTCTTACAACTTAGTAAGTTTGCTTCTCCAGTGTTTTCAGGAATATTGGAATAGAAATACTTTCTACTATTATCATGAATATCAGGAAGGGATAGTTGTATAATATAGTAAAATTTCATATCACCATATTCTTATCCATACAAATATAATGTAATATAAAATAAGCATTATAATTTACAAATGCTGTATCTGTTCTAATGCATGCATGTAGATTCTTATATATAAGCTCAGATATGTGTGTGCATGTATGTACAACTTACTGTGAATATTTATCCAGACATAAACAAAATAAGATGTCAGAACCATAAAATTTTGAACAGAAAAATACAGCAATAAAATAAGCACATTACAGTCATGAGTATAGTCTCATAATATAACAGGGAATCATTAGCAGATGATTCTACTCATTCAAAGTGCTTTTTTTTTAGTATCTATTTTGAAATTTCATTTGCATGCATTTAATTAAAATATAATATTTTGGGGTTCATCTTCAGAGCCCTGAAGAATATCAACATATTGGTGAATTCTAAGGAAAACCAAAAAAATAAATGTAAGACAAACTGTCAAGCTAAAATATATAAATAAAAAGACCACTTTACTTCAATTTTCTACCCCTTGTCATGTTTTTTCTTGGCAGACCAGCGGCTTCTGACAGCACTAGAAATGTGTTATCAAGAGTTATTGTCTCAACAAGGACCAGAGACTCAAAGTAGACTAGGTTAGACCAGGGAAAGAGGCAAAGGTAATAGTTTAGACCAATAATGAGGGAGATGGAAAAATAAGCAGCTCTATTGTATAAAATCAGATGTCTAAGTTACCTCCTGAGTATTGATTGGTCTGTAAGCAAACCTGCACACAAACTGTTCTGCTTTAATGAACATTGTCTTTCTAATAAATGCCACTAAAAATGAGTCTACCACTTTCCCTAGAACTAATTTGCTTTCTTTTAATTGGCTGTCCCCCTTTTCCAGAATTTTGAGAAATATCATGTCCATTGAGAAAGGTTACCATAAAAATATTTGTACTTTTAAGTATGTCGGAGTGTTTTACTCTTGCAGTATATTTGACTAAGTGCTTTCATTTAATTCTAATTACAAAACCTGAAATCACTCAGTAAATTTTTAAGTACGTACTCATCACTATCTGGCTATAAAAATGAGATGTCATTTAGTATCTGCAGTGGCATAAACTTATTACATTTTCAGATTATTTATTCAAATATAGTAAATGAGGATTCAGACTAGAATCCTGCCAGATGTCTTAAACTTTAGTTATTTAAATTAATTACTGTTGTTTCTCATATGATAATTGTTTATGTCCTCCCAGAGATGCATTAAATAAGCAAGTATGAATGAAAAGATTTCTGCTGCTGTGATTTAACTGGTTAGAAAGCAGCACTTACTCATTGCATTAACTCTGGGATGTTCTTTTGAATGTTTTTGAACATCTATATCCTATTAGTTTATACAAATGCCAACATCTTATTTACTTGGTTTATTTTGTTGCCTGTCACTCTATCCCACCAAACATTATGTCTTAATTTCTGAATGTTATATGTCCATTTGTGTATTCCCATAACTATGCTGCTTTTTCCTCTGCATGTAATTCTTTTATCTCCTTTGATAGTTAAGTCTATTTGTATCAGCATAAATGTGATCTCCATGGTGAAGACTTCAGAATTCTGCTACTATAGACTTGACCCCTTATTTACATACATGTATATAGACATTACATTTGTTTATATACTGTTGTAATGTTCTTTATACTTTGATTTTATCTACAAAAATAGTTGTGAATCAGCCTTAGAGGTAAAATTACTTTAAATTTTCAATAAATGAGAATTAAGCTGCTTTTTTTCTTTGTTTTTGTTGTCTTTGTATGATTATGTCAAATAAACACTAGATTTGTTTTGCCTTTTTTTGTTTGTCTTTGTTTTCACAAATCTAGATTTTAGACTGCTAGATATTAGAGTATTAGTATTAGAGTAAGAATAGTGCAAAGAAAAATTTCTGGCTTGAGAGATGTTGATTCAGCCAAATTTCATAACTTTATTGAGTACAAACCTTAGCTATTTTCATATAAATGTCTTTTAATTCTCAAAATTTGACCAATGAGTGACAAAGGTAAGATTCAAATAAGTCTTAAATCACAATTTGAGTAAAAGTAGTAACTAACAATGGAGTCATAAAGTTTCACCTTTGCTATAGTATTGTGTGTAGGTACTGCAACATCTTCATCTGATTAAAGCTGATTTTTTTTTATTTACTTCAAAGTTAGAATTTGCTGAGGGAAAAAACAAACAAGTTTTCACCTTCTCTAGTAATATACTCTCCTTCCCACTTAACTTTTTAAATAAACTCTAACAGTTCAAAATATGTCCCCAGAGTATATAACTCTACCCCTATTTCCATATTTCTTGGAAAGGGACATCATCTGATATATCATACTCTGACAGTACTTAAATAGCTTATGCTTAAACTGCTATCACAATCTGTCAAGTTGTAATTTTTAAAAAATAATGAATTGCATACCATACTTAATTATCATCCAGCTGGAAATCATTTAATTATTTTAAAGTGATGTTGGCTTTAGATATTTCTCTAAGGAGTAATTAGCATCAACATCTAATACCTTTTATTTTTTTTAAAGATTTTATTTTATTTATTTGACAGACAGAGATCACAAGTAGGCAGAGAGGCAGGCAGAGAGAGAGAAAGGAGGAAGCAGGCTCCCTGCTGAGCAGAGAGCCCAATGTGGGGCTCAATGTGGGGCTCGATCCCAGGACCCTGGGATCATGACCTGAGCCGAAGGCAGAGGCTTTAACCCACTGAGCCACCCAGGCGCCCCAATATCTAATACCTTTTTAAAGAAATTCAAACTATAATTCAAAGAACATATATTGGTAACTCCGTCTATACTGTCTTGATGATAAATTGTTAATCTTGGCACTACATTCCTAGCAATATCTTACCATAAAAAAAGCATAATTATTTGCCATCATCTCTAACAGTTTAGTTAAAGTTGAGCTAAAGAAAGCATGATTGTAAGAAAAAAAAAAAGAAAGCATGATTGTAAAAGCCAGAATTACTTTTAAATTACATGATCACTTTCATATTATTATAGAATAAATTCACAATAAAATTTAGGAGTACCTATTCTTGATATGAGTTCAATGAGATATGAATTATCCCTGAAGCATCAATGTTTGAGCACAGAAGCCATGGAAGACAATTCATATGATGGGGTGATTGTTCCTCCTAGCACAAGCAAGAAAACTAAAAAGAAAAAGTCTGTTTCTGAGCATATGCCTTTAAAATTTTGCTATCATTTTGAAAACTATTCTTAGGTTAGAATTATCTTTCTCAGGAAATGAGATTTAAAATCAGTTTGATCTAAATTTTTAGCCTCATGAAATAGTTAAGTCATCAAAAATCTTTCTATTAAGTTGGAAATTAGTTTATCCATTGATGGGGCAAGCTCAGGAATTTTATAACTACAAATTGCACTCTGAACACAGAACAGCTTAACAGTAGATAAACCTCTTTGGGGATCTCAAAATTCTTCATTAAATTCATGTTTCGGGAAAGGAAGTGGCTCAATGATCAAAGAGATAAAACAAGATTTAAAATTTTCATTTTAAAAGTGGAGAGATATCACAGGACTAGTATAATTTCTCAATAACTTGAAAATACGTAACTTTAAATAATTGGATAAAACCCTCTTCAAGAACTTTATTTTGGAGGCCTTATAAATATAGCAGCCAAAGTATGGCATGTTTCTAAATTAGGCCAGGCACCAGCTCACCCAAATATTAAAAATTTCAGGTTTATGTGCTTCAAGTGTGGAATCCATGAAATTCATGTTTCTAGAATTAAATGATATTTGGTCATTCAGTGACTGATGTCTATTGAGTGACTAAATGAAGAAAGATTTTTTTCTCAGTAATCATAAATGCATATACATGAAACAAAAATGACAGCTAGTTATTTATCAACACATCAACCAATTAAATTTGAAAGTATTGCTTATGTAACTCAACCACTGAGATCCAATTATTTCACCCCTAAAATACTAGATTTTATTTTATTTTATTATCCTTTGAAATGCACTTACATTTGCTTCAGTTTTCATAACAAAATTTCTTAAAGATACTATCTTCTTTTTGCATGATAAAGTTTATAAAGGGACTTGGCAAAATGTAATGACTTAACCTAACTTTCTTTTTTTTTAATTGAAGCAGAATGAGGATTTAAAACTGTAACTACTATTGCTAAATGCCACCCAATTTCAGAAGATCCCTGAATATTTGGCAGCTGACATGAAATTCATATTGGTCTTCAGAAATTTAAAATAAAAGAAGAAAATTAGATGCAAAAGTTAAAAAGGAAAGCATTTATACTTCCATATTTTGGTAAAGAAAGAACAGATGGCTTGTGGAGCACTCTGGAAATGTGAAAAAGCTGTGCTGTTTAATAGTTCAGCAAAAGAAGGAAGTAACAATGTGAGAAACTGCCTCCAATAAAGAAGTTCATTAAATCATGAGTATCCCCCAGTTTGTTTTTTTAAACTCACAAAATAAAGATTTATTTATTATTTTTTTCTTCTCTGAGTTATACATGTATGTGTCTGTGTATGTATGTATGTATGTATGCATGTATGTACATATAACTTTATTTTTGGTCCTAAAATTTTCAGTTTCATTCATAAGTATTTTCTGATTGATGCATGCCTTTGTAATTGTATTCAGAATGCATAAAATGTAGAAGTTAACTTAGTGATTAATAGTGATTTATAATTAAGGAAAAAGGTCCATTTTCATTCAAGATACTGTTTCTGGGTTTTGTCAAGGTAAATAAAACATACTTAATTTTTCAGCAACCATGCTTACTGTATGCTTATACACAGGTACAGGTACAAATCTACTGAAGTTGGTTTATCTCATTATTTATTACTTGTTTCTGAATTGTTCATTCAGCATTTCCATGACCACTTTATCTATATCTATATCTTTATCTTACAAATTTAAGCAATAGATCATTAGGCAAAGTCCACATTATTTGTTCAGGCATGTGCTAAAAGATTCTTTATAGAGTGTCTTTCTAGTATGAGTTTTCTGATGCAGACTCCAGCTATAGCCTTGTCACTCTGTTTAAATATTGGTGTCCCCACAGTGTGAGATAACTAATGTTGACCGAGAAATGAGTGATCACTGAAGACTGTCTTCCATTCATAACACTGAGAATGTTTTATGCTGTGAGAAACCTCATATGTCCTACAAATGTCACTGTAAGAGTAATAGTTTTCCAATGTTTAATGGACTGAATTGCTTCTCCATTATGAACTGTTTGTGTAACTCAAGAGTTTCCTCCTCCAAATAAATTCTATTTTCCCTTTTTTTTTTAAGGATTATTCCTATTTGGAGTTTTCTTTTGCACACCAGAGCTGGAACTTGATTGAGGACTCATCCACAGTGATAACAGACCTGTGGTTGTTAGACAATGAGAAATTGTTTTTGTTGGAGGGATAAATAATCAATGACAGACATTTCATGTTAGTTTCAAAGACAGTCTCTACTGTGTGAGTTCTTTGGTATGAATAAAGGTTAACTCTATGACTGCATATTTTCCTGAGTTAAATAGATATGTATGGTTTCTCCACCAGAGCAGTTTGGATTTAGATATTTCTCTTCTCCCAAAAGAATCATGTTCTGTGAAAAATCCAGTTACTTAGGGTCTTGTAAAATAGTTTCTCTTGAGGGCAGGCCTCATTAAGAACAGAATGATCTGGGTCTATTTTAACATGGTTGCTTCCTCCTTCCCCTATAGAAAATACATTTTCTCCAGTTACCAGTGTGAGAACCTAGTAAGGATACTAGAAGTAAGACTCACAAAAGTGTAGGGTCCTCTCCTAGGATGGGGTTGACCTGGGGTTTTTAATTCTCAGACTTGTTCACACTCAGCCTTGAGCAATTTGTCAATTACAGCTTAGGTTTTCCTACCCTGCTTTCCTTGGAGGTTTCTGTTTGTGGGTTTCTGTTCTGGTAAATTGTGATTCTTCCTATACATCTGTCTTTCCAATTCTGGGCCAGCAATTTGCCTTGTGACCTCAATTCTCTGATGGATCTAAGAAGAATTATTGATTTTCAGTTTGTCAAAAAAGTCTGCCTGTGTCCTTTTCTATTCCTTTATTTTCCATGAAAGCTTTACTTTTTTGAGCTCTTTAATCTTTCTGCATTTCACTCTTTAAGCCTATTTATTTTCAAAATCTTATTAATATTTGCTTTATTTTAAAGCTTAAAAATATTTGCTTTATTTCGAACCTTCTAATTTTCTTGGGTTCCTTTGCCCCCTCATTTAGGTTACATTTGGGACACTCGATTCATTTTAAACTTTTTTTTTGTTTTTCTTTACTAAGTGGTTAAAACCCACTACCTTGGTCATAATTTCCTTACATTTGTTCATCTTGGTGAAAATGTCTTCATAATTGGTAATGCCATTTTATTTTTAGTTCACCCTAATTGTTACATAGTTATATAGAATTTTTGCTTTAATCATATTCTGAATGATTGAAATATATTTTTAAGGTTTAGTTTTATTTTCACTATCTGATTATTATTTATTTTTATCTTTGTTCTATGGTGGTAGGAATCTTTGACTTATTTGAAAAATGAAATTTGCAACTAGGTGGAATTTTTCTGTGGCCAGTGACAAACTCATATCTGAAGGATGTTCTATGAGTGTGCCGAAATGTAATAGTGAGTCTTTGCTTTACGAATTTTCTGGAACAGAAGTGATAAAACTATACATGATTTGTGGAATCTGAGAGCACAAAACAAAGATGCCAGAGGCTTAATACATAAAAATATTTATTATTTTCTCTCTATTACTCCACTCTGGGTGGTTGACCCTCTAGGGGTTCTGACTACCATTTGAAATTCAGGCATGCATGTGCTCCCATCCCCTAATTGAGCCTCTGTGATTATGGTTGCAAAGGAGCAGAAAGCAAGATGGCCATACATGGGCTCTTACGAAACTGGCCTAGAAGTGAGACATCAATTCCCTTTTTACCCTATTAGGTAAAATTAGTCATACAGACTTGTCTGATAATAGGGAACTGGGATATGAGGGAGACACATGATTATATGCAGTGAAGCTAAAAAAAAGTACAAATACAACTATTTTTCTAATATGGAATGATCTCCACTATATTTGGGGAATATGATATAACCTGCTTTTTGTGTAAATTTGAAAATTAAACTGAAAAGAATGCAAGTCATTACTTATTGGGGGCATGGAAAGGAAAAAACAGATTGGTAGTAGAGATTCTCTGAATATATATTTTAATATAATTGTGACTATTGACACTCATAAATTGTTTATATATGTACAACAAAATAAAGAAAATAGAAAAAATGGGATACTTCTAGGTAGATGGCAGAGTGTGAGGATCCACTCACACTCTCTCACAGACACACCTAGATAACAGCCACATCAGTGCATCCAACTCAGAAAATGACCCAAAGACTGGCAGAAGATCTTTCCTGGTTAATTATAGAGAGGGGGGAACATCACAAAGGGTAGGAGGGACAGAGATGCAGTTAGGAACCAAACTCTTGGCAAGACTAGCCACAAGTGGGAGGGGCACCCTGAATACAGAGAAGAGAGAGAAGCAGACCCAACACTAGCAGCCTCAGACACAGGGGACCTGCACTGGGAAAATGAATCTCCCTAGCATTTAGTTTTGAAAAACAGTGGGACTTATCTTCATGAGGTTTTATAACCAGCAGAGCTCAATTCTGGGCACTTTAAAAATCAGCAAACTTGGCTCTAGGAGAGAAGGAAGTTGATGGGAAAATGAGTCCCTGCCTTTAAAGAGACAGCATAACAGAAGATACAGCACACAAGCAATAGTCTGAAAAGCACCTGGAGTGTACATGAAGATTTGTTTACTAATCTCAGAATGTGTATTCAAGGGACTGGGATCTTTAGGAGACTTTTCCAAGAACAAAAGAGCTAGTGGGTGGAATTTGTCCCTAATACCCCACAGCCTGGATGACTGGACAGCTGCAAGAACCAACACAAATACTTTCCACCTAACTTGCTAATGGGATGTAACCTCCTCCCACCTTCTTCTGTGACTTTGCCCCATCCAACCATCTCACTCAGCAGAAGCCCCTCCTTAAGTCCTCCTGCTATGTCTCATCCTGCAAGAGGTCCCAGTAGGGACCTGAACCATTCCAAAATGACTCCTGTCCTGGGGAGGGGGTAAGAAAACCACACACCAGTATACTCTTAGTCCCAGTAGCCAAACCGTGCAATGCAGAGAGAGTGCTCTGCCATTCAGTGCATTTGCAGCCCTGCAGACATCTGGAGTGTCCATTTCACTCACCAACAAAAGCCTCTCACACTACAAGGCAGGGAAAGCATTCTGCAGGCCTGTGCTATTGCAGCTCCAGGAGAAGGCCTGGGGCAGACATCTTTGTCTGAAGGCCCCATATACAAACAAAACTCCTCAGGAAACAGCACAGGGAAAGCACCCTGCAATTTAATGAAACCACAATCCTGACAAATGGACTGAAGGCAGACATCTTGCTAACCCTGCACAACTGCAAGCCCTTAATTGCTCTACACACATCTCTCAGCAACAAAGGGAAAAACTCCAGCTCACAACAGGCAAAGTAGTCCCTTGCAGCCAACTGAACTGAAGGCAAACAAGGCTCAGCTACAATAGTAGGGTGCACACAACCCATATAGGAGATACTACTGAAGCACATGGTTTTAGTAAACAGGGGGCATTGTGCTTGCTACAGGTCACCGTAGGACCTCTTATTCATAGAGTCACTACTTACAATATCAGGAAATGTCTCCAACTTTCTTAATACATTGAAACAAAGACAGGAATTTAGACAAAATTTGGAAACAGAGGAAGATATCCCAAATGAAAGAAAAGAACAAAATCACACCAAAAAAGGGCTAACTGAAAAAGAGATAAGCAATATGCCAGATAATAAATCCAAAGTATTATTATAAAGACATTTGCTACATTCAAGAGAACAGTAGAGGATCCAGCGAGATCTTCAACAAAGAGATTGAAGACATAAAAAAAGAACCAATCAGACATAAAGAACTCAATAACTGAAATGTAAATAATACTCTAGAGGTAATCAATAGTAGGTTAATGGAGAGAGAAGAATTAATGAGGGACCTGACAGAGTATCACAAAGCAACCAAGATGAACAGTAGAAAGAGAAAAAGAATAATAAAAAATGAGACTAGGTTAAGGGAGCTCATTGACAGCATCAAATGTAACATTTGCATATAAGAATTTCAGAATGAAAGAAAGGGGGCAGAAAGTTTATTTGAAGAAATAATACCTGAAAATGTCCTGAAACTGGGGAAGGAAGCAGATATTCAAATGCAGGAGGCAAAGAGATCCTGCTACAAAGTTAATCCAAGGAGGTTTGTACCAACACAAATAATAATTAAATGCCAAATGTAGTGATAAAGAGAGAATTTTTTAAAGCAGTGGGATAAAAGAAAACAGTTACAAGGGAAAGCAGATAGGGCTATCAACTGATTTTGCAACAAAAACTTTGCAGACCAAAAGGGAGTGGTATGATATATTCAAATTGCTGAAAGAATAAAAACTTCAGCCAAGAATACTCTACCTATCAAGACTATCATTCAGAATGGAAGTAGAAACTGTTTTCCAGACCAACAAATTAAAAACAACAAAAGGAGAAAAAACAGGTAAAGGAGTTTATCACTAATAAAACAGTGTTAAAAGAAACAGTAAAGGGAATTCTTTGAGTGAAAAGAAAAGGCCATAATCAGGAATGAGAAAATTAGGAAAGGAAAAAAAAAATGTTTACAAGTATATGCAAACACAAAAAAATAGTAGATTAATCACTTATAAAACCCTTATGGAGGTTAAAACAGAAAAGCTGTAAAATCAATTATATCTATAAAAGTAAATCAAGGGATTCACAAAACAAAAGGATACAAAGGATTTTCTATTCATTAAAGATGGGGGAGGGAAGTAAAAGTGTGGTGCTTTTAGAATGGGTTGAATCTTAAGTGACCATCAATTTAATATAGACTACTATATGCATAAGCTGTTATATGTGAGCCAATTAATAACCAAAAATATAAAATCTGTAACAGATATACAAAAAATAAAGAAAAAGAAATGCAAACATGTCATTAACAGAAGACATCAAACTGTAAGGAAAGAAAGCAAGACAAAAAAAGAAAATTACAAAAACAACCATAAAACAAGTAACAAAATGACAATAAATATATACCTATCCATAATAACTTTGAATGTAAATGGACAAAATGCTTTAATCAAAAGAAGTGTGACTGAATGAATAAAAAAGCAAGACCCAACTGTATGCTGCCTATAAGAGACTTCTTTCATACCTAAAGAAACATACAGATTGAAAGTGAAGGGATAGAAAAACATTTATCACGAAAATGAAGTGAAAAAAAAAAAAAAACTGGGGTAGCAATACTTTTAACTGACAAAATAGATTTTGAAACAAACTTTAACAAAAGACAAAGAAGGACAGTACATAACAATAAAGGGAACAACCCAACAAGAAGATACAACAATTACAAATATTTGCACCCAAAAGGGGAGCACCTGAATACATAAAACAACTATTAAGAGACACAAAGGAAGAAAAAGACAATAATAAAATAATAGTAGGGAACTTTATCACTCTACTTAAATCAATGGATAGATTATTCAAAGAGAAAATCAACAAGGGAACAGTGGCTTTAAATGACACATTGGAGCAGAAGCACCTAACTGATATTTTTAGAACATTCCACCCCCAAACAGCAGAATACACATTTTTCTCAAGGGCACATTGAACATTCCAGAATAATTCATACATTATGCAGCAAAACAAGTCTCAGCAAATTCAGAAAGATTAAAATTATACCATGCATCTTTTCTGACTATAGTAGTATGAAACTACAACTCAATTGTAAGACAGTTTTTGGAAAGAACACAGATGCATGGTTGTTAAATAAAATGCTACTAAACAATGAATGAGTCAACCAAGAAATCAAAAGGAATTTTTTTTTAAAAGTACATGGAAACAGATCAAAATAAAAACACAACAGTCCAAAATCTTTGGGATGCAGCACAAGTTTATTCTAAGATGGAAGAGTATGACAAAACAGACTGACCTCAAGAAACAAGAAAAATCTCAAATAAACAACCTATACTTAACACATAGAAGGAACAACAAAGCTTAAAGCCATTAGAAGGAAGGAGATAATAAAGATTAGAACAAAAATTTTAAAATAATCAAAATTAAACCAAACAAACAACAAAAAAAAAACACAAAACAAAACAAAACAAACAAACAAAAAACAACAATAGAGCAAATCAATAAAACCAAGAATTGGTTCTTTGAAAATATCAACAAAATTGATAATCCTTTAGTTAGAATCATCAAAACAAGGGAACAAACAAACAAAAGAGAGGACTCAAACAAATAAAATTAGAAATGGAGGAGAATAGCAACAAACAGAAATGCAAAGCATTATAAGAAGGTATTATGATAAATTATATGCCAAAAATTGGACGACCTAGAAGAAATTCAGAAGCTTTCTTTCCTCTTCTAACTTTTGGGACAGTCTGAGAAGAATAGGTATTAACTCTTCTTAATGTTTGGTGGGATTCATCTGTGAAGCCATGTGGTCCTGGACTTTTGTTTGTTAGGAGGTTTTTGGTTACTGATTCAATTTCATTGCTAGTTATCAGTATGTTCAAATATTCCATTTCTTCCTGATTCAATTTTGGAAGGTTTATGTCACCAGGGATTTACCTATTTCTCCTAGGTTGTTCAATGTATTAAGGAAGAAGAAGAAGAAGAAGGAGAAGAAGAAGAAGAAGAAGAAGAAGAAGAAGAAGAAGAAGAAGAAGAAGAAGAAGAAGAAGAAGAAGAAGAAGAAGAAGAAGAAGAAGAAGAAGAAGAAGGAGGAGGAGGGGAGGAAGAAGAAGGAGAAGGAGAAGAAGAAGAGAGAAGAAAAAAGAAAGAAAAAAGAAAAGGGGGAAAGGAAGAAGAAACAAGGAAAGGAAGGAAGAAACCTTCAGGAAAATATCTCTGATAAGCATAGATACAAAAATCCTCACCTAAATATTAGCAAACCAAATCCAATATACATTAAAAAAAATTTTTTTCACCTCAATCAAGTGGGATTTATTCCTGGAATGTAAGGGTGGTTCAATATTCCCAAACTAATCAGTGTGAAACATCACATTAAAAAATGAAAGTTTGGGGCCCCTGGTGGCTCAGTCAGTTAAGTATGTGCCTTCTGCTCAGGTCATGATCACAGGGTCCTGGGATTGAGCCCCATGTCGGGCTCCATGCTCAGTGAGTAGTCTGCTTTTCCTTCTCTCATTGCCCCTCCCCCCACTCATGTGCGATCTCTCTCAAATCAATAAAATGTTTTAAAAAATAAGTAAATAAATGGTGCCTGGGTGGCTCAGTGGGTTAAAGCATCTGCCTTAGGCTTGGGCCCTGATCCCAGGGTCCTGGGATCTAGCCCCTCATCAGGCTCTCTGCTAAGCAGGGAGCCTGCTTCCCTTCCTTTCCTTCTGCCTGCCTCTCTGACTACTTGTGATCTCTGTCTGTCAAATAAATAAAAAATAAGATCTTTTAAAAAAGTAAATAAAAATAAAAAGAGGAAGGATATAAACTAAATGATCATCTCGATAGAGTCAGAAAAATGCATTTGACAAAGTACAACATCCATTCATGATAAAAAACAAAGCAGGCTCAGAGGGAACATACTTAACATAATAAAGGCCTAATTAAAAATCCACAATTAACATCATAATGGCAGAAAACTTGAGAGCTTTTCCTCTAAAATTAGAAATAAGACAAGGATATCCTCTCTCATCACTTTTATTCAACATACTACTGGAAGACTTAACCATAGCAGTTAGAAAACAACTAGAAAAGGCATCCAAATTGCTAAGAAAAAATTCACATTTTCACTATTTGCAGGTGACATGGTACCATACACAGAAAACCCTAAAACTCCACCCAAAAACTACTGGAACTGATTAATGAATTCAATAAAGTCACAGGATACAATGTTAATATACAGAAATATGTTGTATTCTATACACTAATAATGAAGTAGAAGAAAATAAATTAATAAAACAATCCCATTTACAAATATATCAAAAAGATAAAATATCTAGGATTAAACTTAACCAAGGAAGTGAAAGGTCCTCTACTCCAAAAACAATTAAACTTTGATGAAAAAAATTGAAGATCATACAAATGGAAAGATAGTACATGCCCATATAAGAACAAATATTGTTCAAATGTCCATACTATCCAAAACAACCTATAGATTTAATGCAATGCCTATCAAAATGTCAATAGCATTTTTCACAGAACTAGAACAAATAACACTAAAATGTGTATGGAACTACAAAACCCAAATATTCAAACCAATCTTAAAAAAGAGCAAACCTAGAGGTATCACAATTCCAGATTTCAAGTTATACTACAAAGTTATATTAAACAAAACATTATGGTACCAATACAAAAGAATAGACACATAGCTAGATAGAACAGACTAGAAGATCCAGAAATATACCCACACATTTTTGGTCCATTAATCTATGAGAAAGGAAACAAAAGTATAAAATGAAAAAAGATGATCCTTTCAACAAATGGTATTGGGAAAACCAAACAGTTATATGCAAAAGAATGAAACTGAACCACTTTCTTAAACCATACATAAAAATAAACTCAAAATGAACTGAAGACATATATGTGAAACTTGAAACTATAAAATCCCAAGAAGACAACATAGTAATTTCATTGACATCAGCCACACTAATATTTTTCCAGATATGTCCTCTTTGACAAGGGAAACAAAAGGAAAATTAAACTATTGTAACTGTGCAAAAATAAAAAGCTTTTACACGGCAAAGAAAAATATTAACAAAACAAGAAAGCAATCTACTAAACTGGAGAGGATATTTGTAAATGATATATCTGATGTATTTATATATTTTGATTTATATATTTTCTGATTTATATATTTATATATTTTATATATTTTGGATGTACATCCATATATGTACATATGGATGTACATCCAAAATATATAAATAACTTATACAACTCAACACCAAAAAACAAATAATCCATTTAAAAATGGACTGAAGTAGGGCACCTGGGTGGCTCAGTGGGTTAAGCCGCTGCCTTCAGTTCAGGTCATGATCTCAGGGTCCTGGGATCGAGTCCCGCATTGGGCTCTCTGCTCAGCAAGGAGTCTGCTTCCCTCTCTCTCTCTCTGCCTGCCTCTCTGTCTACTTGTGATCTCTCTCTGTCAAATAAATAAATAAAATCTTTAAAAAATAATAAAAAAATAAATAAAAATGGACAGAAGACTTGACTAGATATTTTCCAAAGAAGACATACAGATGGCCAACAGACAAATGAAAAGATGGCCAACCTCACAAATCATCAGGGAAATGCAAATAATAACCACAATATGAGATATCACTTCACATCTGTCAGAATGGCAAAAACAAAAACACAAGAAACAACAAGTGCTGGTGAGGATATGGAGAAAAAGGAACCCTTGTGCACTGTTACTGAGAATGCAAATTGGTGCAGCTACTGTGAAAAACAGTATACAGTCTCCTCAAAAAATTAAAAATATGATTAGTATATGAGCCAGGAATTTTTTTTTATGATTTTATTTAATTTGACAGAGAGATCACAAGTAGGCAGAGAGGCAGGCAGAAAGAGAGAGAGGAAGAACCAGGCTCCCTGCGGAGCAGAGAGCCCAATGCGGAACTCGATCCCAGGACCCTGAGATCATGACCTGAACCAATGGCTGTGGCCTAACCCACTGAGCCACCCAGGTGCCCTGATTCAGTAATTCTACTACTGGTTATTTCCCCAAAGAAAAAATACTGGTTTGAAAAGATATATGTGCACCTCTGTTTATTGTGGTGTTATTTACAATAGACAAGAAATAGAAACAACTCAAATATCCATTGATAAGAATAGATAAATAGATAGATAAGAAGTAGTGGTATAGGGGCACCTGGGTGGCTCAGTGGGTTAAGCCTCTGCCTTCAGCTCAGGTCATGATCTCAGGGTCCTGGGATCGAGTCCCACATCAGGCTCTCTGCTCAGCAGGAAGCCTGCTTCCTCCTTTCTCTCTCTGCCTGCCTCTCTGCCTACTTGTAATCTCTGTCTGCCAAATAAATTAAAAATTTAAAAAATGTTTTAAAAAAAGAAGTGGTGGTATATATATACAATGGAATATTACTCAGCTATGAGAAAAAACAAAATTTTGCCATTTGCAACAATATGGATGAACCTAGAAGATATAACGCTAAGTGAAGTAAGTCAGACAGAAAAGGAGAAATAGCAAAAAATTTCATTCACGTGTGGAATTTAAGAAACCTAATAAAGAAAAGAAAAAGACTATTAAATATAGAGAACAAACTGGTGCTTGCCAGAGAGGAGGTGGGTGGAAGATGGATGAAATAGGTGAAGAGAAATAAAAGTACACTAAATGAGCACTGAGAAATGTATAGAATCGTTGAATCATTATATAGTATACCTGAAACCAATAACAATGTATATAAATTAGGTGGGGCGCCTGGGTGGCTCAGTGGGTTAAAGCCTCTGTCTTCAGCACAGGTCATGATCTCAGGGTCCTGGGATCAAGCCCTGCATTGGGCTCTCTCCTCAGCAGGGAGCCTACTTCCTCCTCTCTCTCTGCCTGTCTCTCTGCCTACTTGTGATCTCTCTCTGTGTCAAATAAATAAATAAAATCTTAAAATAAATAAATAAATAAATAAATAAATAAATAAATAAATAAATAAATTAGGCATGAATAAAAAATAGAAAAAAACAAACAAACAATGACCTGGCTTATGAAAATATAATATAAAATGAAGAATTTTTCAAGTGGTTTTCAACATGATATTATTTTTAAATGATTATTTTCATAATCAAATTGATTTTAATTATGTATCAATGATTGAATCGATCCAAAAGCAATACAGAGATGCTATTTAAATCCAGTTCCTCTTCTGGAGAAGTTTTTCAGTTATCCTAATTATTAACGTCATTGGATTAGAGTAATAGTTTTATTATTAAAATACCATTGGATATTTTACAAGCACAATTATTTCTCATAGTACTACCTCTTAAAAGCAAGATGATGTTGAATGAAGAATGCCTTAATAGAGAGTCCCACTTTTTCCTTACTTTGTAATAGAATCTGGATACCTATAGGAAAGTCCTGAGAATTATTTTAGTTTGTGTCATTTTGGTTAGAGGTCCAAGGAAATGAATCTGTAAATTAAAAAACTTTAAAAAATGGTATAATTGTTCCTTCTGTTCTTTTACTTGGGAAAACTTTAGACAGAACACGTGATACTTTGAGTATTAGATTATTTGGATTAAAAAAAAAAACAGTCTTTGTATAATCTTTGATAGAATTGGTGTCTTCCCTAGTTCACTAGGCATAAAAACAAATGGATTTTTAGTTATCATCCTAATTTTGAGGCATCACTCTGTTCACTAAATCCCAAGTTTTCCATGAGGTAATTTTCTGTAGTACCATACTAAAATCTATGCATCTTAATTTTATTAGTATCTCTAAAGCTTTATTCATAATTGATATTGGCTAACAGAATAGATCTTTATACATAAATAGAAAATTGTTACAACCAAACATCCCATAGTAGGCTACCTCAGCAGACACTGAGGAAGCACTAATGTTCCAAATAGTTTTTTTAAAGATCTATTTACTTAAGGGGGAGGACAGTGAGAGAGAGAGATTTCAAGCAGACCTCCCACTGAACCAGGAACCCAAAGTGAGGCTCAATCTCACAGCCCTGAGATCATGATCTGAGCCAAAATCATGAGCCACCCAGGTGCCTCTCAAATAATTTTTATACTCTATTCAGTGCTTTCCAAATTAAGACTAAATTATTTTAACTGCCTTATTTACTACAAACTGTTAGGAAGGCAAAACATCTTTGTTACTGTTAGTATCTCTATCTTTCAATTGCTTCATGTTTTATTTTGTCAACAAATGAATGAAACTTTCATAGAAGACTTAATCCAGAACTTGGATTTTACAAAAATTAACAGGTTCTTTTCAGTTCGCTCTTATATAAACTTCTGTTTCGATATAGTGTCTTCTCCAGAAAGTTTGAACTGGTTTTTTAATTAAACAAAACTATCGTAGAATGTCCAAATCTAACAACCTCATGCACTAACAAAACATGAAATTTTGTGTATATAACACAGCTCACTACTTTGTCCTCACTGATTTATCTCTGATACCATTAAGCACAATTAGAGGCCCCCATTCTGTAATTCCTAGTCTATTTATCTGTAAATATTTATCTTCTCCTGTACTATGTAATAATGACAGATACTCTGTGTAACATTTTATGTTTTTTCTTCACTTATTTATAACACAAAACAATGCTACTGGCCATTTGTCAAATAAACTTTCTCCAATAATAATGAACAGGTAATGAATTTATATAAATTGACCTGAAACCTCTGGTAGCATAAAGATATGTTTTGATGAGAATAGGGAAGCGATCTAGAAAAGGTACCACCAATAATTTCAGCTTATTCTTTTGTATCTACACTAATAGCACCTTTTTATTTCTTCAACCAATGGAATAAAAAGCTGTTAGATTGGGCACTGTTTGTGATGTTAAGCATGGTCACCAAGAAAATAGCATTTTCAGTGGCCTTAAGGAAGAAATTTCAAAAATTTGTAACATATCACATTTCCTGGCCTAAGAGTATCCAAGGTTCTTTGTCCATTGGTAAATTTTTAGAAATATAGTACTGTGTTCTCACCAGAGATGAGAAACAAAGCATGATCCAGTTCTTTCTGAATTAAATATTCTTTGCTTTCAGGGAAATAATGCTGCAAAGGTTGTAGAGACTTCATTGTAGATATGGTCGTAGAAATAGCAACACCGAGCAATAGTTTTGCTGCTAAGAAGATGGAAACATGCCTGTGCACTGTGTGAGACAGAGCATTGTCCCTAAAGCAGCCACAACTGCTAACAGTTGTTTCAGGAATCAAATTGAACAGACACCTAGAAGTGAAGCCACTGTGTCTGCTGTTCAGAGAGTTTCACCCAAGTCAAAGAAGACCTAAATTTATGAAGTATATTAGACAGGGGTAATTATTTTGGTTTATATAATTAATCTTTATTTTAACAAAAGTTTTGCTTCAGCAAAAACTATCCCTAATGAATTAACATGCAAATACACACACACACACACACACACACACACACACACACCCCACACACACCTTGAGGGACACAGCAGCAACTGTTTGGTTTTTTTTTTCAGCTTTATTAATGTGTAATTGACAAATAAATATTGTATATTCTTAAGTGTACAGCTTGATGTTTTGGTTTATATACACATTGTGAAACAATCACCACAATCAAGCAGTAACATACCCATCACCTCACATAGTTAATTTTTTTTTTATTTTCTTTCTCTGTGTGTATGGATGTGTAAGAGTGTGTGTGTATGTGTGTGTGTGATAGGAAGGTTTAAGATTTATCCTCTTATCAAATCTCAACTATACAATTCAGTATTGTGAACAATAGTCATATTGCCGTACATTAGATCTTCTGAACTTATTTAGCTTGCATAACTGAAACTTTGTCCCTTTTTACCTACATATATTTCCTCATCTCCTCCTCCTTGATGAGGAGGAAATGACATTTAAAAATGTCATCAAAGTTGGGACGCCTGGATGGCTCAGTTGGTTAAGCGGCTGCCTTCGGCTCAGGTCATGATCCCAGCGTCCTGGGATCGAGTCCCGCATCGGGCTCCTTGCTTGGCAGGGAGCCTGCTTCTCCCTCTGCCTCTGCCTGCCACTCTGTCTGCCTGTGCTCGCTCTTGCTTCTCTCTCTATGTCAAATTAAAAAAAATAAATAAATAAATAAATAAAAAATAAAAAAAAATTAAAATGTCATCAAAGCCAAACTATGGCAAACAAAGAAGGAATTTAACTTATTTTTTACTAACAGCATTATTTCAGAAAGTTAATTTAAAAAAATTATCTCACCTGTTTAAGTTAGTCACTCCCACACCCACCCACATTTCTTTAGAGTGTAAGGTTTACTTGCCCTACTGAGACTTTATAAATTGAATTTAAAATAAAATTATCATTATTTTCATGACTTGAATTTAGATCAACTCAAATTCAATTTCTATTACTACCTAGATTTTATCTCTTTACTAAAGATTATATCCATTAAGTCCATCTCATTCACCTTAAATTAGTAGGAACAAATTAGTAGTTTTCCAAGTTACTTTGTCTTGCCAAAGTTGTGGTAAGGCTTTATCACATTCTGGTAAAACCTCGGCAAGACTTGGACAAGACTTTCAGTACTGGAACAGATAAAAGAGATAATTTAACACTTTCAGATTTTTAGCAGGCAGGAAAATGGACTAAAATATGTCAGATTGGTTGGTATAGGTTAACAGTCTATGTCAAAGTGTTGAAGAAGAAAGCTGAGAACTAGTAAAGAATTCCATGCCTAAAGCAGCAAGCTGTCAAGTCACAAAATGACACAACAAAAAATAAAAATCCAAATCAGGAAGAGAATTGTGTCCCTTGGGAAGAATCATAAAAGCGTAGCCTCCACAGTCTTGAGTGGAGTGGGATGTACTGACATACTCCTCTCAAAAAAAGGAAAAACCCAATGACAATCTCAATACATTGTGTTTCCTTTCTAAATATAACAGGAGTACTAATGTGTTCTGTTCTCATTGCATTTAATTTTTCTTTAAATTCATTTTTAGAAAATCACTAGCTACAGCACATCTACAGTAGCATAGGTTTTATTTCATTGAAATTTTAACCAGACTAAATGATAATCACATTCTTTTTGGGCATATTTCTAGTTTCTGTAGAAGGGAATTAACAAGCTGTTGTTTATATCCTTGGTGGAAAAAAATATCAACTCAGAAACTGCTTCTTTTCAAGCAGGTGTTTCAGTGTATATAAAAAACAATTACATCTAATAGCCATATCCCAATATAACTTTTTTGTTGTTAGGTAGTTCTCTCTGAGGATAATAATGCCAGGGAAAGACAGATGTTAAGATTTATTTATTTTTTTAAGCTAATCCACTTCTGGTTTACATCTTTGTAACTAAATTCGTTGCCTGTGACGTATAAAGATAAATACAAGTGTTATTAAGAATTTTCTGAGGAGTACTGCCCTACTGCTGTCTACTCAATCCTATAAGCCTGTGCATAAAAATAACATAGGTTTCACTGATCTCTGTATCTGTATCTTATCAACCTCTTAACTCTCTGTACTGATATAATAAATGATATTATAGGTTATATAATATTAAATATTTTTGTCTCTATGTTAACGTCAGTCTTCTCCAATAAATTGCAGGCTCCATAAGAACAGATATACCATGGGTTTTTTATTCGTACATTATTTCCTGACTTTTTAGTGCATATGATGCACAGCAGAATTTAAAAGAAAAACATTATCTGAATAATACCTATATGCATAAGTGAAATTCTTTGCTTGGGTAATTATAAAAATCTCAAAAAGATTTGTTGAGAATGACTATATTCTGTTTACTGGAATAAAAACTATATTTATTTCATTATGCACATTTATATACAATATACCACAAAGAATAGAAAATTTAATTCTGACATCAGTGGCCAGATAGCTCTCACTAAAGTACTGGTGAGCTATTGGCTCCTCCGATGGTTCTTTATGGGTCTTTTGCATGTCCTCTTATTCCTGTGTCCCACAGTTATGGAATCTCCATTTATTACAGTGCTTATTATTAATCACAGAAAACACTTGTTCTTTGCCAGTATGTTCAGTAAATTTTAGAGTCTTCAACTCCTATGAATTTTATCTTGTTTATTCCTGAAGAATTTTCAATCCCTACAAAATATTCTTGAGCTCTTTTCTGGGATGCAGGGAATTCCTTTAGAAATATCTTAATGCTTTCAGAACTTGCTTCTAAAATTTGTTAGTCAAAATTAGAGATGTTCTTAGACAGATGTTCCTAGATATTGCTGTTAACTATTACTGAGATTAAGCTCTATCTAATGATCTGTAAATCATAGGACTTTCCTGTCTGGTGGGAACCAGCACTATTTCCAGTCCTATATGAAAGATAGGAACAGTTTCTTTTAATCTTCTTAGCTGATTCTTTTCCAGCCTTGAGTGTTGTTAGTCCATGCATGTGATCATTAATGTTCTGCTGAATAGTCAAGAGAGATGTTCTATGTGTTCTATGTAACTCTCTCCCTTCCAACTCTAACCAACAAAGTCTAGACTCCCTGACCTTCTTATCTTTCATCACTATTACTCAACTCATAGAGTCTTTTCAGTTCTACTTGGGCTCCTCTTCCCAATTGCCTAAAAATTGTCTCAGTGAGGTAAACTGAGACTGTCAAACTAGAGCTCAACTTGTGTGCTTTCCATCTCTAATGAATCATCTTCCTTGAATACTTGATATCCAATGTCTTCAAAATTGTTGTCATATGTTCTGTTGTTGCAGTTGTTTCTGTTTTTTAAATAGGCTTCTTTTTTTTTCCCAGTTTACACAACAAAACTAAGCAGGAACTACAAAGAGTTCTCACACATCCTGCTAGTGGTGGGGGATTCTGTTTGCGTGAATGGGGGCTGTGGTTCTTAGATTCTCCAAGAAAGATTTACATGCAGATCCATACTCCAATAAAGACAGCCAGAAGGAAAGTAGTAAACACAAAGCAGATTATTAAGGACAGGATACCTAAGACAGGAGAGCAGGCAGGCCCAGAGGTAACAACTGCACAATGGTTAAGTGTCTTTTCTTTTAATGTTTGCTTAAATTATGGGTCATAGCTGGGGCTGTCTCTGACTAAGGTTGTTTCCAATCATCTAAGAGACTCCTCCTACCAGTTGGGAGGGGGCATTTTGGACCCTATGAATTTTGCTGGAACTGTCATGGCCATCTTCCCTATGGGGGCTGAGGGAGTCAAAACTGCAGTGTAAATATATTATAATGAAGCAGTAAGTTATTGTAGGACTGAGGCTGGAAAGGACAGGGCATGCTCTCCACCTGCTGTTTCATTGCTCTGGGAAGTGAGACACAAGGAAAACACTATGACTACCATTCTTGCCTCCTGCTCATATCTAGCTATCTACTCTATCAATCTCCTACTGCACCTCACACACAGTCTGCCCAACTGTCAACATGGTGTACTGCAGTGGTAATTTGTTAAAATCTAAGGCCTTTTATTTATGTTCTTCTTTTCTTTATATAGATCCAAATTTTTGACCTATATCATTTTCCTTGTCTCTAAAGAACTTCTCAAAAACATTTCTTGCAAAGCAATGTACTGGCAATAAATTCCCCCAATTTTTGTTTGTCTGAGAAAGACTTCATTTATCTTTCACTTTTGAAGGATGATTTTGCAAGGTACAGAATTTTGGGTTTTGTTTTTTGTTTCCTCAACACTATTAATATTTCCTCCTACTCTCTTCTGGCTTATATGGTTTCTGAGAAGAAGTCAAACACAATTTTTATCTTTGTACCTCTGCTAGGTTAGGCATTTTTCCCCTCTGGATTCTTTCAGGATTTTCCCTTTAGCTTTGATTTTCTGTAATTTGAAAATGACATGTCTCAGTATAGTGTAGGCATTTATTCTGCTTTGTAGTCTCTGAACTTCCTTGCTCTCTCTATGATATTAATTTAGATAAATTTCCAGTCATTATCATTTCAAACCTTTTCTCTGTCCCTTTCTCTCTTTCTTCTTCTGGTATTACCATTGCACATGTGTTAATAGTTTTCATAGTTGTGTCATGGTCCTCGTACACCCTATCTATTCTTTTTTTTTTTTTTCTCCCACTCTTGGTTATCTTTGTTTTTTGGTTGTCTAAGTTTTTATTGTTATAAATTCAAGCTCTGAGATTATTTCCTCAGCCAACTCCAGTCATTTCTATTACAATGTCCTCCCTCCCTGCAGCATTTCTTTTCGGTTCTTTCATAAGATTTCCACCTCTTTGCTTAAGTTAACTTTCTGTCCATAATCTGGTTAAAAATGGTTAAAAGTCCCATGGCAGTTTCTGCTCATGAGTCATTATTCTTGTAAGCTATTACTCCCTGTATTTACCTGTCTGAATCTATAATTCTGGGGACAACAATTTTCCCTGTGTCCTCCCAGTTCTTGAGGAGCCAGTAAGAGTTGTTGATTTCTGGGGCACCTGGGTGGCTCAGTGGTTAAGCCTCTGCCTTCGGCTCAGGTCATGATCTCAGGGTCCTGGGATCGAGTCCTGCATTGGGCTTTCCCCTCTGCAGGGAGCCTGCTTCTTCCCCTCTCTCTCTCTGCTTGCCTCTCTGCCCACTTGTGATCTCTCTCTGTCAAATAAATAAATCTTTAAAAAAAAAAGAGTTGTTGATTTCTCCAAATATTCAGATTTTTTAGGTTGTGATAGAGTAGTTATGTCTACTCTCCTTATACATGGATCTCGATCCAGGCGTCCAGAATTTCTTCTCTGAAATTACTCTCAATCCATCTCCTTTTATTATTCTTCCTTATTTTGTTCTGTAATAGTTAAGATTCTTGAGAAAGCAGTTTAACAACTTCTTTTTCAATTTATTTATATCTGATCTTCAGACCACACATCAGACATGAATTCGTTTCCCCTGAGTATAGTCTCTGTCATATTTTCACTAGAGATAAAATCTGTTTCTTTCTTCTCTTAAATCTGGACTTGCCTTAGTGAATCAGAAGTACTAGAAGATATATTTTGGCATTTTGAAAGCTGGTTTAGAGAAAATTTTCAATCTCTGCCTAGATCTTGGAACATTCCTTCTGGGGAAGCTAGCTATCATGACTGAAGTCAGACTATCCTAAGACCTCCATGCAGTGAGAAGCCACATCAGTTGGAGAGGCCCTAAAGCATGAGAAACTAATGCCAAGAAAGAAAGAAAAGCCAGGAAAGTCAGTCACATGAGTGAAGTGGCCAACTAGAAGTAGATCCTCCAGTTGAAGTTGTGTCTATATGAATAAGACACAACATGCCAAAGACGTCCTCCTCAAATTCTGATTCATAAGCTCGTAAATAATTTTCCCAAATGTTCCAGGTGATTTATCTAACCACCTTTTATTAAACTGATTTAAATACAAATCCAAATTTACCTCTCTCCAAAACTGCCCTTTAGTGGAAGCAAGCAAATATACAGAAATCTGTCATCTTAACTTTGCATGTGAATCTATAGTTAAGGTCATAAGGAATTTTTCTTTTTTTTTTAACTAAAAAAGCACTACATGGTTGAAAAAATTATGGCATCAATTATAAATAAGGTCTGTTTAGGAGAGTGTGAATAATTCAGAATAAAACATTAACAAAAATAAACTCAAAATAATGAACCAATAACTTCAGAGACACAAACCAAGAAGAAATCTAATAGGGTGGTCAAAATGTATGTAAATATGCTGGAATCAAGTCTTTTTTTGTCTTTTTTTTTTTAAAGATTGTTTTTATTTGTTTGCCAGAGAGAGAAAGCATAAACAGGAGAATCAGCAGGCAGAGGGAGAGGGACAAGTAAGCTCCCTAATGAATATGGAGCCCAGTGTGGGACTTGATCCCAGGACACTGGGATCATGACCTGAGCCAAAGGTAGACACTTAACCAACTAAACCACCCAGGTACCACGAATTAAGTCCTTTTTAAAAAATGTAGGAGCGTGTGGAATTTATCAGTGAGCATAAAACACCTGTAACTAAGGACAAGTGTTTTTACAGATCATTTTCTTTGTGGAAGACAAATGGCCAATATCTAGGAATGTTCTGATTATAGTTTAGAGCTGGAGATGATTTTAAGAACATCTGGTTGAAATGCAGAATAAGAGGACAGAGGGGTACTGACACCTGCATTTTAGTTTTGTGAACAAGTATCCATTTTGGAACTTTATAAACCACTACTAAAGATGCAAAGAACATAGTATCTATCCATGTTTTAACACATCTCACTTATATCTCTAAAATAAATAATTTTCAGAGTATATCTATTTCTTTGTTATACAACATTTTCAAAATTTTAAGACTATGTTTTAAAGCTATTTGTATACACTGACAATTTTGCTCAAATGCTATGTGATTCAAGAATATTTTGAAATTTCTGCTCATAGAAAAACATCTGGAGTTGTGAATTGTTAGCATGTTATAAAATTGATCTGCTTTATCACAACTCCCTTCTCGCTAATTGTCCACCAAAGACTGGTGGAAGCTTTTGGTAACTTTTCTGCAAGTCAGCAATTAAGGCAAGATTTCCCATAGGTTACTACAATAAGAAGTCTCTTGCCTTCTACACCAAAATCCATATTGACAACTTGCCATAGGCCTGAGGGCAAAATCTAATTAGCAGAACTTCATTTCCCAAAATAAATTAATTCAATCTAAACTTGGCTTAAAATGACTGAACTCTTACAGAACACTTAAAAATTATTACAAATGACTGACTGCAATTAGGTACTCTTGTCAGGTTTTATTCTACTTAGGAGTTATCCAAGAAGCAAGGCATTCTGTTGAAACACTTCTAATATCCCTTCACAAGACACTCAGTGTCCTTCGTATTTTGACCTTTACTTTGCTGTCCGAGTAAATCTCCCACTTTTCCACCCAGAACAAAATTAAACCATCTATATGCTTTGAGAGTGTGTATGTGATATGTGTATATTTGTATACCTAATTACATACTGTCTCCTCTGTTTAAAATGCTCTCTCTTCACTAATATTTGGAAATATTATAATTGTAACTTGAATCACTGCTCTGAATAGACATCTTCTGAAAGTATTACTTACTTGTCCAATAGAGTTTGAAGTTTCTGCCCTTTCATATAACCTTTTATTGGGGTGATTATCTTACTATCAGTGTTACTGTTTTATCCTGTGTACCCATTAGATTTTAAGTTCCTAAAAGTCAAGGATATCATTATATTCCTCTTTATTTCCAAAGAGCTTATTTATTAAGTAAATGTTCATAAGTATTTGCAGAATGAGTGACTAGAATGAGGCCAAAACTTTTCAGCACACTGCAGGTAAATGAGACCTGCACTAGTAGAGGCATTGTGCCTCAAGTCATATAATGTCACCCTGAGGGTAGAAAGAGATAAAATCTAGCAGACAACATTTGGTTAAGTCTTAATTATAATGTGTATGATACACATAGTGATATAAATGTATCATGCTAATTTAACTTCAATATTCCTCACTTAGATGCTCTCCCAAAATAGATTCTCCTTCCGTATAGAACTGTTTTCAGGTTACAGAGAGTTTTTTTCAAATACAATATAGATGTGGGAAATATAATGCTAAATATGAGTGGTCTCTTCAAAGTGTAGCATTTCCATTCCCCCGAGATAACCACTGAAGAGTGGAAATAACCAATTTTAGTTTGGTTATTCTAAATAAAATATAAATAAAACCTTACTGGTATTTATGTTATGGATTTATTCTGATAACATTCATTTAGCCTTTATGTCAGATGATTCAATATCTATTAAGCATAGTGTCTAGCACAAAGATGTGGTCAATAATGTTGAAATTAAGATGCAATAACTTATAGCCCTTATTATTTTTTAAAATGTTTTATTATTATTTTGGAATAATATTTTATAGTATTTTTTATAGTAGTGAATAAACACTTTGGTTAATTTAAAATGAAATAAACATGGTTTGGGAAGAAATGTATGGACTTTCTTCCTTTAAATTCATATGTTAAAATCCTAACCCTGGATGTGATCATTTTAGGAGATAAGATATTCAGGGGGTATTAGGTCATAAGGGTGGAGCCACCTTTGTAAATTTGATTCATGCCTTTATAAAAGAGACCTCAAAGAGTTCTCTCTGCTTTCAGCCATAGGAATATATAAGGAGAAAATAGCTATCTGCAAACTGGGAAGAGAGTCCTCAACACCAATGCACTTATGATGGTCCCCTGCTCTTAAACTTCCAACCTCCAGAACCATAAGAAATTAATTTGTTGTTAACAATCCTCTCAGTTTATGGCATTTTGTTATAGCAACCTCAACTAGCATAAAGCAATAATCTTGCTTCACATATTTTTTCCACCTATTTTATTCAAAATACTCATTCACAACTCATTAACTAAACACTCAGCGTGAGTTGAGCACTTCCACACAAAACAACCAGACATCTTTCCTTAAAGAAGTCACATTCCAGCAGGGAGAATAAGCAATAAACATATTAGTAAACTATATGACACATAAGATTGATAATAGAAACTATGAAACATACAGAAAGCGAGAAGTAGGAGTACTCACTGGGAGTGGAGCAGATCATAACATCAAATTTGGTTGTATTTTCTTGCTGCTTTAATTGACACTAGTAATGTTCAAAGATATGAGTAAAATTGTTAATTTCCCAATTAAAATAATCTTAACAACTCAGTTTTATATTTGTATGAGTCTATAGAGAAAACAACTATTTTTGTCTTTTGTTGAGGTCCTTATTTAAGATATACATTTGTTGAATTGACCAAATCACCTAGTCCTTCTGAAATGGTGTTGAAAACCTTATATTCCACATTCCACTTGTGAGAAGATATATAAGCAAGGCCAGTTTAAGTTACATATTAAGAAAAGAAGTCCCATCATTTTAATAATTTTATAGTAACAAGCAGAGAAAAAAAAAGACACTGATTAGAGACAACTCATCCCATGTGAGGATGCAATCCACTTTCAATGGTTTAATTTCACTTAATTCTTCAAAATCACCAAGAGGTAATTATTTCACAATTCCTTTGCTGTTGTAGAAATCAGGGATCAGGAGAGTTAAGTAACTACCCAGAGTTATGCTTAGATCAAGTAACAAAACTACAACATGAATCTGGCTTATCTGACTCCAAAGTCAATGGTGTCTTCACTATAGCTTCAAATATTCTTTATATTTTCCTGCAATCTTCTTTTAATGCTAATATCAACTGAAATGGTTCTAAACAGAACAGAAGCACAATTTTGATACTGTGAATCCATATTATCCTCACTTTCCCACTTTAGGTTCTTATGTAGGACAAAGATAAAAATTCAATTTTGCTTGGATTCTTACAATGGTTGAATCATTTTTATATGTGAAGAACTTTCCTAAAATAAGAAACAAGTGCCCATTTCTTTCATTATTCTTTTGTGGTATGCTAATTAGTTTTCCCAGCTCCTGTGGCATTTTCTTCTGAATCGGGCCACAATGACTCACACATGAAAATCAATTATTGAAATGATGATGCACCAAAAGGATGGGCAGTGATGAAATGCCATAGAATTCTTATTTTCAAAACAGTTGAATAATATAATCCTAACTGCATTAATTCTCCAGTGCTATTATCTTTAGAATGAATCACCTGTGACGGCCCATATGTTAAAATTGGCTCTTTCACTGAAAGCTACATTCATCTATAATTGATCTTACTAAAAGTAGGGTAGAAAGTTCAAAACTTATACAATACCATTAATCATATGCCTTGTTGGCAACAACAAAAATAATAGAAACTGCTATTAATCAGGTGTTTTCTATATGCCAGGTATTGTGTGTATATGAATGTATTTGTGCATAGTTTCATTTTATTCTTACACTATCCCTAAAAATTTGTTTTAGCAATGAGGGTCAAGTAACAAACAGGATTTAATAATTTTCCAAAAGCCATAGGGTTATTAAGTCACATGGCTAGAATTCAAATCTAAATTTTCCTGATTATAAGTATATGGTCTAGTATACAGTTTCCTTTCTGGAAGTAGCATAAACTTCTCAGCATTAATTTGAAGTGTACATTTCTTCTCTGTGTTTATTATTAAAGAAGGTAATTTACATGGTTACTCTACACTAGCAGTTTTCAAAGTATGCTCCACTGGGGATATCAGACAAACTTCTCGGGGAATGTAATGAACAGAACAATTTCCACAGTGATACCAAGACAATACTCACTTTTTTCATTGTGCTGGCTTTTACACTGATGGTACAAAAACAGTGGTGGTAAAACTATTGATGCGTTAGCATCAACCAAGGCAGTGAAATCAAGCTAAACTATCACTATATTTCTCATCACCATATATTCACAGAAACATGATAAATAATAAATAGATAAATAAATAATAAAATAAAAATAAAAAATAAAATAAATAAATAAAATAAAAAAATTAAAAAACAATAGATAAATAACTGAGTAAAGCAATAAACAAACACAAAACAGTTTTTTCTGAGAAATGTCCTTGATAAAGCAGGAAAAATATATTAATTGTATCAAATGTTGAAACTTGAGGACATATCTTAAATATTCTGTAAGAAAAATGAGATGTACATGGAAAGCACTTCTGCTGTATACCAAGGTACAATCCAGGTAAAATATTTGCATGATTATTGTGAGTTGTGAGTTGAATTAGCTGCTTTTTTCATGAAACATCATTTTTATTTAAAACAATGGCTGACAGATAAAGCATAGTAATTTACACTTTGGTATTTAGCTAAAATGTTCTTGAAAAGAAATGAAGTGAACTTGTTATTTCAAGAGAAACAATTGACAGCAATAATGACCAATGATGAAATTCAAACTCTCAGGAGAAAGTTATAATTTTGGAGGATTACTTTTGTCATTATAAATTTGACAGTTTACCAAGATAGAATAATGTATTTTAATGTAACAGAATTAGAAGAATTCATTGATTTAGTTTCAGAATCTACATTTCAACTTAACTTTTAAAAAACCATTAAGAAAGTTGCTGAATTTTAAATAGTATCAAAGAAACATGTCCTTCATGCTCTGAAAAAAATTATCAAAACATTCCTTTCCCAACTACATATGTGTATGGTTGTATTTTCTTCATATAGCTCAACTAAAACAGCATAATTGAACAGATTGAATGTAGAAATAGATGCGAGAGTCCAGCTGTCCTTTGTTAAACGAAACATTAGAGAGTTTTTATAAAAAAGTAAAAGTTATTGCTAGTTTCTTTTTAATTTTCCATTTAAAAGAATCATTATCTGGGGCACCTGGGTGGCTCAGTTGGTTAAGCATCTGACTCTTGATTTTAGCTCAAGTCATGATCTCAGGGTCCTGATATTGAACCTTGCTTTGGGCTCCATGCTGGATGTAGAGCCTGCCTAAGATTCTCTCTCTCCTCTCCCTTTCCCCCTCCGCACAGCTCACAAATGCCTATGCAATTTCTCTCAAAAAATATATATTTCAACATGTATGTTATAGATTATCTTTTTAAAGCATTCAATAGATATTTTTAAAGTTTCTCAGTTTTAATTCCCAATATTTTAACCTTCAGTAGACATAATCCACTTTAAAAAAGTCTTTAGGATCTTAATATTTTTTAAAGTGTGAAGAGGCTCTGAGATCCAGAAGTTTGAAAACTTTGCAGTGGACAAGAGATCTTTTATTTATTTATTTATTTATTTATTTATTTATTAAGATTTTATTTATTTGTCAGAGAGAGAGGAGAGCGAGCAAGCACAGGCAGACAGAATGGCAGGCAGAGGCAGAAGCAGGCTCCCCGCCAAGCAAGGAGCCCGATGTGGGACTCGATCCCAGGACGCTGGGATCATGACCTGAGCCGAAGGCAGCTGCTTAACCAACTGAGCCACCCAGGCGTCCCGACATGAGATCTTTTAAAGAGGTTATATTTTATTCCTTTTTTTCTTCTTTTTTTCTTGATATATATATTATGGCATTGGAAAATTGCAAGATCAGTAAATATTGAATAGAAAATAAACATTATATGCATTTTAAGTGTTTTCAATGACATAAACTGTTTTTCTGCACATGATTAAATTGTCCATTTTCTTAATAAGTATGGTTTCTCAGCATAGAATGATGGGTACAAGGGCAGGGGAGGCAGAAATGCTGTTTAATGTGTATAAAGTTTTATAACCAAATATTGCCAGTTTCTGCTGAGATGTTCTAAATTAATAAATATAGACTTACTGGGGGGATATGCTTATAAAACTGTATGTACTTGTGCATGTCCCATGTGTACAGATATAGGTAGATGTGTTACATGTAAAAGCCCAAGAAAAGGGAAAGCAAAGACAGTTAAAAACAACCATGTATATTATTCTAATTTAAGGATATACCTAATATATCAGGAGGAGCTTAAGTCACTAACTACATAGTGGACGTAAGACTTCATACAGAACAAATGCTTCCTGTCATATGTGACAACCTGGATGAATCTACAGGATATTATAATAAGTGAAATAAGCCAGTCACAGAAGGACAAATAATGAATGATTCTACTTATAAGAAATATCTAAAATAGTCAAACTAATAAAAACAGAGAGTAGAATGGTAAATGCAAGAGCAGGGGAAGGCAGAAATGAGAAATGCTATTCAATGGGTATAAAGTTTTATAACCAACTAATGTCAAAATAATAATTTTGTGATAAAACTATGGGTGTATCTAAAAACAAAGTGTGTTTGTGTGTGTGTGTGTGTGTGTATAATGATGGGAAAAAAGAAAATACGCTTCAAGTTTCAGGATTATGGAGCTACATCATTCTCATGTATTAAAAGT
Source organism: Lutra lutra (assembly GCF_902655055.1). Taxonomy (NCBI): domain Eukaryota; kingdom Metazoa; phylum Chordata; class Mammalia; order Carnivora; family Mustelidae; genus Lutra; species Lutra lutra. The sequence goes on along the minus strand of NC_062287.1, from coordinate 33,374,887 downwards.
TGCTGTGTCACATCTTCTGGAAGATGGTAGATGCTAAATAATTTATTATGCTAATTTATTTGTAGATACCTGAATAAATAAATAATATGCACAAAAGAATTTAGTGTTTTCCTACACTATACTTCATTTGCATTTAGTTTATGATTATAGTATTTTTTGGTCTGCTAAAGTTACTTGTTATACATCTTTTTTCATTATTAGCTCATGAACTTCTGTGACAAAGGACTTTAACTTCTTCATCTTTTTATTCTCCATTTCACCCAGCAGAGTGCTTTGCAATTTAGTTGCTCCTTAGTTTTTAACTGGCTTGACTTAGAAACCTGAGGAGATAAAGTTTGAAATACCAAATTTGGGAAGACAGATAAATGGACAAGATGTGAAGCTGACTTTCTGGGACATTTAATTTCCCCTCAGTATTGTCTTTTATTTTGGTAGGTCTGTGTACTAAAGTCAGACATTTCTGAATCGTAGGGAGTGTGCCAGAAAGATAACAATGGAGGTGGAAGAATGATTATATCTTCTCAGGCTACTCCAGTAAGTGCTGTAACATCAAAATCAATACTGCAAAATGAAATCCCAAGAATCATTTGTGACAAAACAAAAACAAAACCTTGTTTGACCAAAGATTTATCCTAAATCTAAGATGTATCCACAGTGGAATAGAGACAGTGTAACCTAACCTAGTGTACCAGTGGTATGACCCCCCCTTCACAAGTTATTAACACGAGACTATAACAAATATCCATGTGGAATTTTTTTCTAAGAGAAGAACATTCAGCATTTCAAATATGAAGTAGCAACACAATCTGTTATTGCCAACTAGGGCCATTCTGGACACAGCATGTGATATGTTCTTCAGATTAGTCTCATTTCCAACCCATTCTAATTAGAATTTATGTTGGGTCCCAGTGCACTAAAGAGAAGTTGGACTGGAACTTGAAATAAAAGGAAAGTTCTTATTTATTTATTTGTTACTAAAAAGTATTTGAAGTATTGACTGGGGCACACATAGCACTATTTTATTTATAGTCTAACACAGTATAATAAAAAGTGGAGAGAAGCATTCTCTTCCACTTTGTAACTCAGCATGTTAGTGCTTTGGCAGTTTGAGAATTCAATGTATCAAAGCATTTTAAGCTAGAAAAAGAGTTGTGGATCTAGAAGCCCATAGCAACAATGTCCCCCAAAAAACAAAAGCAAAAACAAAAAAACTTAACATCCTATATATGCAGTGAGGGCCCATATCCAGTGAAGTGAGGCATAGGAAGAGGGCATAATGACAGATGGCACATAAAGCCTGAAAAGGGTCATTCATAATCATGTATTAAACAGATCTGGTGCCTCCTAAAATTAGTCACAATGGACTCTGCAGTAGGTAAATTCCTGCTGGTGGGAAAAGGACAGTCAGAAAAAGATTTTATATGTAAATAATTTAAAATATATCTGTCCATCTTTTGTTCCCAATTGCAATCTCATTCACTCAAAAAGCTAACAGTATGCATCTAATCTTTAAAACTCTCTATCTCCAGCCCCCAGTCATTCCTAAACGTTTGACCAGCCAATACTTGGCTGATGTGGGCTGGTCAATTGATGGCACATCCTCCTATTAGTAAAACCCTATTGTTAGTAAAACACTTGAATTTTCAGAAAGAAAAAAATAATAATAATTAATTGCTACTTTGAGTCTGAATTATAATCATTGAACAAGTCTGCAAATACCCCCACAATCATGCTGACAAATCTCGTTTGACATTGAAATAATGTTGCCTTAGGGCTAAATGCTTTAATTGCCCCAGACATTCATTAACCTGTAGCCTTGGACAATTCTTTTACCCACTTGTTTCCTTCAAACTCACCACATTTCCTTGCATTGCCTCTATTTCAGCTGGTAGCTTTGCTTTCAATTTCACAGACAGAATGAAAACAATGACAAGTGAACTCCAAGCTTCCGATATATATTTTTAATCTCTGCTTTAGTCATACCTCATTTTTTGAATAATTTCAATGGATTAAAATATTCTTCTTTCTTTGAATTTCTCTACTCTACCCTACCAAAAGAAACCCTATAGTAATTTATACTATATCATCATTTTCCCTTGCTATTAAATTATTTCTCTCAGACTATAGCTTGTAGTAATGTCTACCACCTTTAAAAAATTATTTGAATTTTCATTTTCTTCCAGCATTATTCATTTCTGTGCACCCTTTTCCAGTAAGATGGTTTCTGTTATTTATACTCAGTGCCTGCACTTTATTTTCTCTATTTGAAATTTAATCATTTAAATCTGATTGTATATCAAAGAAAACATTTTAACATATGTGGGTTGTAAAACAGAGCTATCACCTATACACTTTGCACTCAACCTATCAGATCTGTATTAACAGTATTAAATATACCTGAGTACTTCTGTTGCTATTTGTAACATTGGTTCCTTATTTTTTATGGATAATATGGTATCACATGCTGTGAATGAATCATTATATATTCTGTATGTTTTGATTGTCCACATTTTTAAAATTTTCATTGTTATTACAATCTTCCATGAGCATTTTAGTATGTGTTCTTAGTATATATAGAAGTGTAATTACCATGACATAGGATATATACATACTATTCACAATTGTTGTTCAAGACTGTTGTACCAACTTATCCTTCCACAAGTAGGAAACAAGAGTTAACTGTTATTGTTCCAAGGTTGCCAACATCTGCTTTCTTAAATTTCAGAATAACTGAGTATTAGTATATTATCTCATTTACATTAACTTGCATTCCCTTGATCACCTGTTAGGCTCAAATTCATGACTTGCGTTTATGTGCAGTTGTACTTTATTTATACTTTCCTTCTGATGTTAAATGTCTTATTTATGTATGTCTTTGTATGTTTTCCTATCAGATTGTTGGGATTTTACTGATCGATTTGTAGGATTTTTTAATGTGTTCTGTATATAAACTTATTGCTAGTGATGTGAATATAAAGTAATATGAAGTAGTAATATGAAGAGCTCTTTTAGTAATTGTTTTTCACTTGAGTTATAATTTGCATATCATCTAATTCACCCTTCTAGAGTGCCAATTCAGTGATTGTGTGTGTGTGTGTGTGTGTGTGTGTGTGTATTCACAAAGATGTACAACCACATTTTGACTGCTTGCTCTTTACCTCATTGGTGAGAGAGGGAATCCCACTTTAGGGTTATGAGGATGGCCAAACACCTGATACCTGACACAGGGCAGATGAGATTGACATCAGTTTAGTCATCACATATACTCAAATCTTAGGGGGAAGATATAGCATACCACACAGGGCCACATAGAAGTTGCACTCAAGAAGAGAATAAACAAACAGGGATGGCAGGAGGTAGGTTTTGGAATAGCAGGAGGGTAGAGTGATCCTTTGTTCCCACAAGAGGATGTGATTGTTTTGTTGTTGTTGTTTTGTTTTTGTTTTTGTTTTGTTTTATTTTGTTTTTGAATAATTCCACAGAGTGACAGGGAACTGAAACTTGCTACTTCGGGATAAAGAGGAATTTTGCCTGAAACTCATTTCCCTGTGATAAGGAGGGTTGTTTGGTGAGGTGACTTTATCCACAGTAGACTGGGGAGAATGGGTTAGATAGGCCATGAGAACCATACACCCCCCACCCCCATTTCAGATGTTTAGGCAGCATATATTTAACCTTCATAATATTGAACCACGATAGTCAACCACTTTCTATTTCTAGTACATTTTTATCACCCAGGAAGAATCCACATACCCATTAAGAGTCACTCTACAATCCTCCTTTCCCCTGACTTTCTATCTCTGTGGATTTCTTTATTCTGGATATTTCATATAAATAGGGTAATACAATATTTGGTCTTAGTATCGAACTTCTTTCATTTAGCATCTTTTCAGAGTTCATCTATATTGTAGCATGTATCAGCATTTAATTGCTTTTTATGGCTGAATAGTATCCCATTTCAAGGACACACCATTTTTGTTTGGTCACTCAACAGTTTGTAGACAACAGTTTTATTACCACCTTTTGTTATTATGGATAATACTTATGTAAGTATTATGTATTTTATGTGGATGCCTATTTTCAACTCACTCTGGTATGTCCCAGAAGTAGAATTGTGGGTCATATGCTAAGTCTATGTTTGAATTTTTGAGGAACCACCAGATTGTTTTCCAAAGCAGCTACACCATCGTACATTTTACATTATGGCATTTGCAAAGTTCAATGTGAAGTTGATTTATTTGTGTGGTGTGATATAAAGATAAACATCATTTATTTTTCAATATTCATAACTAAAATTGTCTTAGGAAACTTCTATCTTACAGTCCCTTCCAGTAAACTGGAATCACACCTTTGTTATAAATTAATGTTTAAGTTTCTTTATTTTATACTACTTTTCATTTCTTCCTAAGATTTTCACTGGGATTGCATTGGATTGATCAATCAGCTCAAGGAGTATTAGTATCTTCATGTTTGTGATTCTTGCCTATCATGTGCATGATATATTGCTTCATTACTAAAATGCCCAGATACAAGTATCGGATTTTATTTATCTGTAAACTGTATAACAAGTAAAATGAGGTTTTTATATTAATTTATTATAATTCCAACTATTAAACTCAGATTAGGGATCACATGTTTTGCTGCCCAAATCTCCCTTTTTGTCTAAATAAGGCACTTTAATATCCTCAAGTTTGCAGTAGATCCTTTCAACTCTAATCACATTCATGCATAATAATAAAGCGTTCCAGACCCCAACATAAAGGATCTAATTGAAATCCTCTTCTATTTCAGAGTTTATAAAGGATAAAATGGGATAAAACAACAACGGCAACAACAAAATGAATATAACAAATGACTAAGCCAGTTTAATATTAGATAGAAAATAATGTGAAATTAAATGGATATTACCAATAGAAAAAGACAGTATACAATGTTACAAAATTTCAAAAGGAAACTAAATTTAATATAGCACAAATATTCATCTTTAAATGAATACAACATGTAAAACCTAAATGGTAAAATCCATTTTAGGAGTATTTCATTCATATATCTCTTGGAAAATAAAGATTTCTAACAGAAATGTATTTAAATGCAAAGGCTAGAATTACATACAAATCAGAGATCTTATCAAGTTGCAAGATGTACTAAGTATTTCAAGTATACACATAACCTTGAGACACAAATACAGCTGGAAGACATCAGGGTTTTGTCTACTTGATTGTCCTTGCTACTTTGGATGTGCTCTTGCCCACATTAAATACGAGGTTCACTAATTACTTTACAAAGATGCATTAGTTACAAAAAACAAAGATCTGTTTAATCTTTGAATATTTCCATTTTATTCTCAGATAGTTACATAAGATTTTTTTAAGGCCATGAACAGGAAATTTATAGATGATTTTTTTTTTTTTACACTATGATCATTGATGCACAAACCAGGTACATCTTTCCATAGCATTCTATAGATAAGAAATCTCCCTGTAATAAATATCTTTAGTTTGTTTTCTAGGAGGTCTGGCATTAGTATTAGCAATACAGATTTGACTGGCTCATTTTTTTTTTTCCCCTGGATACACCTCTATAACATGAGAAAATGGATTATAGTCCTGCATCTTTATTTATTTCACAGTTTCCATAAAATTTGAAATGCATTGAACATAATTCATAGGGTAGATAATATTTAGACATAATTATATTTTTTCTGGGTCATTTTTAAAAGTATAGAATTAATATAACGGCTTTGCATTCAGAATATGATTTGAAATATTGACATTTATGCAGAATGTCACTAATAGCAAATCTGTATTGCATGTAACTTATTTTTAAAGCATGCATTAGTAGTATATTTAAATAATGTAGAATATGCATGTAAATTTTAACTGTAAATATCTGCATGATAGGTAGCATGGTATGAACTAATTTGATCTGAAATTAAATTCATGGAAAAAAGAACAATAGGATTAATAATAAATTGCTTAATAATAATAATAAATAGTTTATCACCATTCTATCCAAGTTATAACCCAAACATCTTTGACCTGGAAAATCTACTAGAGATTTGGAACCATATACAAGCCCTTTGCTCCAATGTAAATGACCATCAGCCTTGAACAGCAATTTATTAAGTAGCCAAAGGAAAAAGCCTGGTGGTGGGTATTATGGAGGGCATGTATTGCATGGAACCCTGGGTGTGGGGTATAAACAATGAATTTTGGAACACTGAAAATAAATAAAATAAAATAAAATGAAAAAAAAATGTCCAGTGGCACTGTCTATGCCTCATCATGGGCTTCTAAGTGCCACTTCTTGCTCTAAATGAGTCATGCAATAAGAATAGCGATTGGAGGGGCGCCTGGGTGGCTCAGTGGGTTAAGCCGCTGCCTTCGGCTCAGGTCATGATCCCAGGTCCTGGGTTCGAGCCCCACATCGGGCTTTCTGCTCAGCGGGGAGCCTGCTTCCTCCTCTCTCTCTGCCTGCCTCTCTGCTTACTTGTGATTTCTCTCTGTCAAATAAATAAATAAAATCTTAAAAAAAAAAAAAAGAATAGCGATTGGCATTGAAATCAAACCTTTAGGATGGCTCAGCAGTAACATGGCACCTCCAAAGAATTTTAATTTCACAATCTCTGCATCTCTTATTTAAAAAATTGTATTTATTATATATTTTAAGTAATATATCTGCTAGCCTGCTGAACTATAAGCTATATGCTTATAAGACTGCTTCTGCCCAATATACACAGGTACACACACACACACACATCAGAATGATAGGGACTATTTTAAGTACTGATATATGTAGATTCACATTATTAATATTAGAAACAGAAAACTGTAGACTAGAAACATTGATGGGGCTTTAAAATAAGATACAACTGGAAATCTAATGGGACCAAAGCCCCATTGTCTAAGGTTTGTAGAACTCAAATTGAACCACAAAAACAAGACTTTGTGCCAGAGTAATGCTTTCCATGGTGTAGAAATTTATATGAAGCTGTGCAAAACTTAGAATCAGAGTCATGCTTCAAATAGGTTCAAAATTGAACCATATCCCAAAATTGGGAATGGGACACTTATCTAAATGAAGTTGTAAAATCCTTAAACCAAACAAATTTCCCTTTGTATCATTAAAGATATCACTCATTTATCCCTGATAAATAGGTGATCATATTTCCTTTGTAACCAACTTTCCTTTGTAACCAACTTCTCATTTCACTCTTGTGACTTAAAAATTATCAATCACTGATAAAAGGTAAAGTATGTTCTATATATCAGGGTGTAATTTTTTTTTCTGTTTAGAATTTACTGCATAAACTGAATATTTTCAATCAGAATACTTTTGTCTTACTCAAAATATTCAACAAACATGATATTCACTGAAGAATGATTAAAGCATATCATTATAGAGAATGTATATTATATATGAAGTAGGCTAATAATACTTAAATTATAAATTATACAACATATCAGAACATATTTTAAAACATGACTTTCATAAAAATCAAGGAAAATAGTGCCAATCACTAAACAAGACCTCAAAAAAGAGATGCTAGGTCTCAAAGAGAAGATTATAATACCAGAAGATGAAATGTAAGCTGATAGAACTCAAGTAATATATGAAAGCAAAAAATAAGATATTACAGAAATTAGAGTTTCATTGAAAGTGTTGCTTCTCTCCTGATGACCCCAGTGAGTAATCTGCTGCCAGCCATGTACTGTGCCAAGCCCCCCAGTCACTGCAACAACATTTTTGAAAGGGAAGAATGATAATCCTGTGTTTTGGACAAGTTCCTGTTCAGAAGCTATAATTATACGTTGGCAACTTTCATTTCCTCTACCGAGAGCTGCTTCTCCTCCCAAGGAACTTCAAATGTATCACCCCACCAGGAGTGTTTTCTGCTGCCCTCCATGCTCATTGAGAATTCAGGAAGGAGGGATCACAAAATGCTGAGATTTACAGCACCACGACACACAAAATGATACACTGTGAAGATGTCTCCATATCAACCCTAGAGCCAACAAGCTCCCAGCTGTCCTTCAGCTTATCAGAAGCAGAAACCCATGGCAGGTACACAATAAAAGGCAACAAGGAACTGATACTTTTGAAGGAAGGACTTTGAAGAAATGCCAGGATGCTGTCTTACTTTTGGCTAGAAGAGTTCCTTCTTAAACAATCTGTCTTTTTGTTATTAGCGCATTAAGTGTTTCTTACCCTTGTAGAGGCGCATACTAGCCAAGATTTTTCCAAACCTGTTTAAGAGTAAAATAATATCACACTAGTGGCTTCCCATTTCAAATCAGGCCCAGACTGAAGATGAAGAAACATAAGTGTCAAGTCGTTCAGTGTACTTTTGTTTCTGATGGAAGCTGCAGTATCTCAAGAACCATTACATTCCGTTTTATAGCAATCATTTGGGGAATTGCAGAGTGCTTCTGACAATGGCACTAGAGCTCAAATGCTACTGGTCTATTAAAATTATGGAGAGGCTATAGGATTATTTAGTTTATGAGAAGTGGTTTTAATACTAGCTCAACGACATAAGCAGTCATATGAGTGAACTCAGGTTATTAACAACATTGTTTTTAAATTCCCTCATTTGTAAAATGAGTTACCAACATAAATACCTATGTATTGAATGGGAATTTCAGAATATGTCTTACATTTTCATACCTACATTCTTTGCCAAATGCTATCTCCTCCCTCTCAGAGTGCTCACACCCATTCTTGCTTCTCTGTGGGGCAAACTGATCTTCTAATTCTTTATCTTTGTCCTTTTCCAAATTCTGTCACTGCTAAGAAAAACTTATCTCCTATCTAGTTTACATTTCAGTTAATAGTTTTTTTTTTCTTTCAAAGATTTTATGTGTTTATTTGACAGAGAGATCACAAGTAGGCAGAGCAGCAGGCAGAGAGAGAGGGGGAAGCAGGCTCCCTATTGAGCAGAGATCGTGATGCGGGTCTCAATGCCAGGACCCTGAGACCATGACCAGAGCCAAAGGCAGAGGCTTAACCCACTGAGCCACCCAGGTGCCCCAGTTAATAGTTTTTATAAACATGTACTAAACATTTACTAAACAATTCTGAGACATTAGGATTTACAGGCCTGATAGACATCATGAATCTAATTTTTAACAATCTCAATGATGACTCTGATGCAAAAATTCACTTGGAATTAATTTAAGAAACTCTCCAATGATAGATTTTCATACATATTTCTATCTTAGCACTTGCCACATTGTTATCACAACTGTAATACTGAAAACAGAGATCATGTTCTAATCATCACTTCAATGCTTAAAACATAAAAGAAAAATAAATTAATATGTTTCATTGAATAAATGATTCAAAATGGAAAATACAATGTTACAAAAAGTTTTATATATATATATATATATATATATATATATATATATATATATAAAATTTTTCCCCCTTTGAGAGAGAGAGAGAGATACAGGCAGAGTATTTCATACAGGCTCCATGGAGCCTGATCTCACAACAGTGAGATCATGACCTGAGCTGAAGTCAAGAATTGGTTGCTGGGACACCTGGGTGGCTCCACTAGCTAAGCATCTGACTTCAGATCAGGTCATGGTCTTAGGGGCCTAGGATCAAGCCCCACATCCAGCTTGCTGCTCAGTGGGGAGTCTGCTTGCTCCTCTGCCCCTACCCCACTTATGTGCATGCATGCCTTTGCTCTCTTAAATAAATAAATAAATTCTTAAAATAAATCAAGTCAGATTCTTTACCAACTGAGCCACCAAGGTACCCCTACTAATAACTATATTTGAATGGGCTTTCTTCCATAAGAGACCCTTTTTTTTTTTTTCTTAAAAACCACAAGAAAATTTTTAATGTTCATTAACAATTCAACATTTGTTATTTATCCCATGTTTGGATATTTCATAGTCAAAACTGTGGGATCATGTTTATACAACCCTGAAGAATAAAAATCATAATGTTCAATTTCATATATATTTACTAAAAAAGCCTCAAGGATCTTGATGGGTTATAAATCCATCCCTGTGTTATTAAGACAGCTAACACTTGTATGTTATGAGTAAAGAGAGTAGGTCCTACTATTCAAAGTTCCATTTCAAAGCTCCCTAAAATGATCTATGTATCTGTCTCTTCATCATCCACATTTTCCAGCTTCCATTTCTTTTTTTTTTCCCCCAGTGTTCAAAGACTCATTGTTTAGGCACCACACCCAATGCTCCATGTAATATGTGCCCTCATTAATACCCACCACCAGGCTGACCCATCCCCTCACCCCCTCTTCCCTCCAAAACTCTCAGTCTGTTTCTCAGAGTCCATAGTCTCTCATACTATATATCTCTCATACATCTACCCCTCTGATTTCCCCCCAATTCACTTTTCCTTTCCTTCTCCTAATGTCTTCCGTGTTATTCCTAAGGCTCCACAAGTAAGTGAAACCATATGATGATTGACTTTCACTGCTTAACTTATTTCACTCAGCATAATAGCCTCCAGTCCCAACCCTGTTGATACAAAAGTTGGGTATTCATCCTTTCTGATGGAGGCATAATATTCCATTCTATGTATGTATATCTTCTTTATCCATTCATCTGTTGAAGGGAATCTTGGCTCTTTCCAACCAATTGGGGCCACTGCTACTATGAACATTGGGGTACAGATGACCCTTCTTTTCACTACATCTGTATCTTTGGGGTAAATACCCAATAGTGAAATTACAGGGTCATAGGGAAGCTCTATTTTTAATTTCTTAAGGAATCTCCACACTGTTTTCCAAAGTGATTACACCAACTGGCATTCCTACAAACAGTGTAAGAGGGTTCCTCTTTCTTCACATCCTCTCCAACACTTGTTTCCTGTCCTCTATATTTTGGTCATTCTAACTGGTGTAAGGTGGTATCTTAATGTGGTTTTGATTTGAATCTCCCAGATGGCTAATGATGATGAACATTTTTTCATGTGTCTGTTAGCCATTTCTATGTCTTCTTTGGAGAAGTGTCTGTTCCAGTCTTCTGCCCATTTTTTGATGTGATTATATGTTTTGTGTGTATTGAGTTTGAGGAGTCTTTATAAATCTTGGCCATCAGCCCTTTGTCTGTAGTCTCATTTGCGACTATTATTCCATGGGTTGCCTCTTTTTTTGTTGACTGTTTCCTTTGTGGTGCAGAAGCTTTTGATCTTGATGAAGTCCCAAAAGTTCATTTTAACTTTTGTTTCCTTTGGAGACATATCTTGAAAGAAGTTCCTGTGGCTGATGTTGAAGCCAGTGGCTGTGTATGTTCTTCTCTAGGATTTTGATACATTCCTTCCTCATGTTGAGGTCTTTTATCCAATTCTAGTTTATCGTTGTGTATGGTGTAAGAGAATGGTTGTTTTATTCTTCATATTATACATAGCTATCCAATTTTCCCAGCATCATTTATTGAAGAGACAGTCTTTTTTCCACTCTATATTTTTTCCTTCTTTGTCAAAGATTAATTGACCATAGAGTTGCGAGTCCACATCTGGGCTCTCTACTCAGTCCCACAGGTCTGTGTTTCTGTTTTTGTGCCTGTTCTGTGCTGTTTTGGTGATCACAGCTTTGTAGTAAAGCTTGAAATCAGGCAATGTGATGTACCCAGTTTTGCTTTTCTTTTTCAACATTTCCTTAGCAATTTGGGGACTCTTCTTGTTCCATACAAATTTTAGAGATTGTTTGTTCCAGCTCTTTGAAAAATACCAGTGGAATTTTGATCAGGATGACAATGAAAGTATAGATTGCTCTGGGCAGTATAGACATTTTAACAATGTTTATTTGTCCAATCCATGAGCATGGAATGCTTTTCCATCTTTGGGTGTCTTATTCAATTTCTTTCATGAGTGTTTTTTAGTTCCTTGAGTATACATCATTTACCTCCTTGGTTAGGTTTATTCCCAGGTATCTTATGGTCCTTGGTGCTATAGTAAATGGAATAGATTCTCTAATTTCCCTTTCTATATTTTCATTGTTAGTGTCTAAGAAAGCAACTGACTTCTGCGCATTGATTTTTATGTCCTGCCACATTCCTGAATTGCTGTATGAGCTCTAGTAGTTTGGGGTGGAGTTTTTTTGGGTTTTCCATAGAAAGTATCATGTCATCTGTGAAGAGAGAGAGTTTGACTTCTTCTTTGCTAATGTGAATACATTTATTTCTTTGTGTTGTCTGATTGTTGTTGCTAGGACTTCTAGAACTATGTTGATCAACAGTGGTGAGAGTAAGCATCCTTGTCTTGTTCCTGATATCAATGAAGGCTGTTATCTTTCCCCATTGAGAATGATATTTGCTGTGGGTTTTTCAGAGATAGATTTTATGAAGTTGAGGAATGTTCCCTCTATCCCTATATTTTGAAGAATTTTAAGCAGGAATGGATGTTGTATTTTGTCAGATGCTTTTTCTGCATCAATTAAAAGGACCATGTGGTTCTTCTTTCTTCTCTTATTGATTTGTTCTATCACATTGATTGATTTGCAAATGTTGAACCACCCTTGCATCCCATGAATAAATCCCACCTGGTCATGGTGGATAATCTTTTTAATGTACTGTTGGATCCTATTAGCTAGGACCTTGTTGAGAATCTTGGCATCCTTATTCATCAAGGATATTGGTCTGAAATTCTCCCTTTTGATGGAGTCTTTGTCTGGTTTGAGGATCAAGGTAATGCTGTCTTCATGGAAAGAGTCTGGAAGTTTTCCTTCTGTTTCTATTTTTTTGAAACAACTTCAGGACAATAGGTATTATTTCTTCTTTGAGTGTTTGTTAGAATTTCCCAGGGAGTCTATCAGGTCCTGTTTTTGTTTGTTTGTTTGTTTTGTTTTGTTTTTTTGTTTTTTGGGGATGTTTTTGATCACTGCTTCAATCTCATTACTAGATATTGGTCTATTTAGGTTGTCAGTTTCTTCCCGTTTCAGATTTGGGAGTTTATAGGTTTCTGGGAATGCATCCATTTCTTCTTGGTTGCTTAACTTATTGGTGTATAACTAACTGTTGATAATAATTTCTGATCATTATTTCTATTTCTTTGGTATTAGTCATGATCTCTCTCTTTTCATTCATAATTTTATTAATTTTTGTATTCTCTCTTTTCTATTGAATTAGTTTGGCAGTGATTTATCAATCTTACTCATTCTTTCAAAGAACCAGTCTCTAGTTTCGTTGATGTGCTCTACTCTATCTCTACTTTCTAACTCTCTGCTCTAATCTTAATTATTTCCCTTGTATGTGGGGTTGGCTTAATTTTTTGTTGATTTTCCAGTACTTTAAGTGTCAAGAGACTTGGTGTATTAGGGATTTCCCTTTTTTTTTTTTTTTCCCTTTTCGAGTGAGGCTTGGATGGCTATGTATTTTCCTCCTAGTATGACCTTTGCTATATCCCATAGGTTTTGGTCCAATATGGCTTCATTCTCGTTGGTTTCCATGACTTGGTTAAGTTCTTCTTTGATTTCCTGGTTGAGTCATTCTTGAGCAAGATAGTCTTTAGCTTCCAAGTTTTTGAATTCCTTCCAAATTTTTTTCTTGTGGTTGAGTTCCAGCTTCAAAACATTGTGGTCTGAGAATATGCAGGGGATAATTTCAATCTTTTGGTGTCAGTTGAGTCCTGATTTGTGATCCAGTATTGGCCTTTTCTGGAAAAAGTTCCATGTGCCGAGAAGAATAATTAATCTGTTGTTTTAGGGTGGAATGTTCTGTATAGATCTATGAGGTCCAACTGGTCCAATGTGTCATTCCAAGGCTCTTATTTCTTTTTGATTTTCTACTTAGATGATCTGTCTGTTGCTGAGACTGGGGTGTTAAGATACCCTACAATTAATGTGTTCATATCAATATGACTCTTCATTTTGATTAATAGTTGGCTTATATAGTTTGTTTCTCCCATATTGGGGGCATTAATATTTATAATTGTTGGATCTTCTTGGTAGATAGACCATTTAAGAATGATGTAGTGTTCCTCTGTATCTCTGATTACAGACTTTAGCTTAAAATTTAATTTATCTGATATGAGAATCAGTACCCCAGCTTTCCTTTGAGGACAGTTGGCATGAGAGATGCTTCTCCATCCCTTCACTTTCAGTGTAGATGTATCTTTAGGTTCAAAATGCATCTCTTCTAGACAGCATATGGATGGGTCCTCTCATTTTATCCAGTCTGCAACTCTGTGCCATTTTATGGTAGCATTTAGGCTGTACAAATTGAGAGTGATTATTGAAAAATAAGTTTTTATTGACATCATGTAGCCTGTGAAGTCCTTGTTTGTATATATTGTCTCTATAAATTTTTGTTCTATGTCACTCTTGGGTTCTTTCTTCTTTTATAGAACTCCCCTTAATATTTCTTGTACTGTCAGCTTGGTGGTCACATAATCTGTTAAACCTTGCTGGTCTTGGAAGCTCTTTATCTCTCCATCCATTCTGAATGTCAGCCTTGCTGGATAAGTATTCTTGGTTGTATGCTTTTCTCATTTAGCACCCTGAAGATGTCTTGCCAGCCCTTTCTGGCTTGCAAGGTTTCTGTGGAGAGGTCTGAAATTATTCTGATGGTCCTTCCTCTATATGAAAGGAATATCCTCCTCATAGCTGCCCTTAAACCTTCCTATTTGATTTGTGAATTTCACAATTAAGTGTCTGGAGGTCTTTCTAGAGTCCTTGATCTTGGGGGTGTCCTCTTTGTCTCTAGGATATTGACATTTGTTCCATTCCCCTAATTAGGGAAATTTTCATCCAGTATTTGTTCAACTGTATCTTCTAGTCTTGCCTTCTCTTTCTCCAACCCCTCAGGGATCCCAATAATTCTGATACTGGAATATTGCATGGTGTCATTTATTTCCCTAATTCTGTTGTCTTGGCTTCTAAGCTGTTTCTTCCAGGCCTCCTCCTGATCCTTCTTTTCTATCAGTTTTTCTTCTAGATCAGTAATTCAATCATCTGTCACATTTACCCTAGCTGTTAGAGTATTTAGATTAGATTGGATCTCACTAATAGCATTTTTAACTTCTGCCAGAACAGCTCTCACTTCTGCCCTTAGAGATTCTATGTTACCACTAATGGTCTTCTACAACTTAGCCATTGCCTGGATAATCATTACCCTGAATTCCCTTTCTGACATGCTGTTTATGTCCATATCCAATAGTTCTGTGGCAGAGGGCACAGTCTTTTGATTCTTCCTCTCTTGGGTGTACCTTCTCCTAATCATTTTGGTGAAAGGTGATTCAGCTGATGTATAGTGGAATATATAAGCCATGATCCAGGTAAGGTGCACTTTGGAAAGATTTGGAGCAATCTGAAGCCACCACCAAAAAGAAAAAAAGCAAAAAAGAGAGATAAAGAGAGAGAGAGAGAGAGAGGAAAAAAAAAAACAGGAAAATGGGCCCCAAAATTAAGATTAATATGGTACATAAAGAAACATGAACAAAAACAAACAAACAAAAAAAGATGGACTAAAGAAAAAGGCAAGGGAAAAAAATAAAAACAACAACAACAACCAAAACTAACCCAAGAATAAGATTTATATAGTACAAAAACAAAAAACACAGAAACACTGGCAGAAGAAAAAGATGGGAAGATTGTTGTAAACCCTCAATGGGGGTGAGGAAGGTTATTTCAGTTCTCCCTGGGTATATCTTGTTATCCTTGTTAAAGGACTCAACTTTCCAGAGATATAGGGAAATTAAAACTGGTTTATATATATATGGTAGTACTGAGTAGGGAAACGAGGATTACTTTGAAGCTTATATCTATACATATTAAAAAATCAAAAGGAAGAAGAAACAGAGATATATGTATGAAAAAAGTTCAAGTTAAAAAGTTGTTATGATAAAACAGATTAATAAGAGAAGAGAGAAGAACCACATGGTCCTCTCAATTGATGCAGAAAAAGCATTTGACAAAATCCAACATCCGTTCCTGATTAAAACTCTTCAAAGCATAGGGATAGAGGGCACATTCCTGAACTTCATCAAATCTATCTATGAAAGAACCACAGCAAATATCATCCTCAATGGGAAAAGGCTTGCAGCTTTCCCATTGAGATCAGGAACACGACAAGGATGCCCACTCTCACCACTCTTGTTCAACATAGTATTAGAAGTCCTAGCAACAGATTCAGACAACAAAGAGAAATAAAAGGTATCCAAATTGGCAATGAAGAAGTCAAACTCTCTCTCTTCGCAGATGACGTGATTCTTTATATGGAAAACCCAAAAGACTGCACCCCCAAACTACTAGAACTCATACAGCAATTCAGCAACGTGGCAGGATACAAAGTCAATGTACAGAAATCAGTGGCTTTCTCATACAATAACAATGAAAATACAGAAAGGGAAATTAGAGAATTGATTCCATTTACTATAGCACCAAGAACCATAAGATACTTGGGAATAAACTCAACCAAAGAGGTAAAGGATCTGTACTCGAGGAACTACAGAACACTCATGAAAGAAACTGAAGAAAACACAAAAAGATGGAAGACCATTCCATGCTCTTGGATCAGAAGAATAAACATTGTTAAAATGTCTATACTGCCTAGAGCAATCTATACTTTTAATGCCATTCCAATCAAAATTCCACCAGTAGTTTTCAAAGAGCTTGAGCAAATAATCCAGAAATTTGTATGGAACCAGAAGAGACCCCGAATCACTAAGGAAATGTTGAAAAACAAAAATAAAACTGGGGGCATCACATTACCTGATTTCAAGCTTTACTACAAAGCTGTGATCACCAAGACAGCATGGTACTGGCATAAAAACAGACACATAGACCAGTGGAACAGAGTAGAGAGCCCAGATATGGACCCTCAACTCTATGGTCAAATAATCTTTGACAAAACAGGAAAAAATACACAGTGGAAAAAAGACAGTCTCTTCAATAAATGGTTCTGGGAAAACTGGACAGCTATAAGTAGAAGAATGAAACTCGATCATTCTCTTACACCATACACAAAAATAAACTCAAAATGGATAAAAGACCTCAATGTGAGACAAGAATCCATCAGAATCCTAGAGGAGAACATAGGCAGTAATCTCTTCGATATCAGCCACAGCAACTTCTTTCAAGATATGTCTCCAAAGGCAAAGGAAACAAAAGCGAAAATAAACTTTTGGACTTCATCAAAATCAAAAGCTTCTGCACAGCAAAGGAAACAGTCAAGAAAACAAAGAGGCAAACCACGGAATGGGAGAAGATATTTGCAAATGACAGTACAGACAAAAGGTTGATATCCAGGATCTATAAAGAACTCCTCAAACTCAACACACACAAAACAGATAATCGTATCAAAAAATGGGCAGAAGATATGAACAGACACTTCTCCAATGAAGACATACAAATGGCTATCAGACACATGAAAAAATGTTCATCATCACTAGACAGCAGGGAGATTCAAATTAAAACCACATTGAGATACCACCTTACACCAGCTAGAATGGCCAAAATTAGCAAGACAGGAAACAACATGTGTTGGAGGGGATGTGGAGAAAGGGGAACCCTCTTCCACTGTTGGTGGGAATGCAAGTTGGTGCAGCCACTTTGGAGAACAGTGTGGAGATTCCTCAAGAAATTAAAAATAGAGCTTCCCTATGACCCTGCAATTTCACTATTGGGTATTTACCCCAAATATACAGATGTAGTGAAAAGAAGGGCCATCTGTACCCCAATGCTTATAGCAGCAATGGCCACGGTCACCAATCTGTGGAAAGAAGCAAGATGCCCTTCAACGGACGAATGGATAAGGAAGATGTGGTCCATATACACTATGGAGTATTATGCCTCCATCAAAAAGGATGAATACCAAACTTTTGTAGCAACATGGATGGGACTGGAAGAAATTATGCTGAGTGAAATAAGTCAAGCAGAGAGAGTCAATTATCATATGGTTTCACTTATTTGTGGAGCATAATAAATAGCAAGGAGGACAAGGGGAGTTAGAGAGAAGGGTGTTGGGGGAAATTGGAAGGGGAGGTGAACCATGAGAGACTATGGACTCTGAAAAACAATCTGAGGGTTTTGAAGGGGTGGGGGTGGGAGGTTGGGGGAACCAGGTGGTGGGTATTAGAGAGGGCTCAGATTGCATGGAGCACAGGGTGTGGTGCAAAAACAAGGAATACTGTTATGTTCAAAATAAATAATAAATAAAAATTTAAATTTAAAAAAAAAGTTGTTATGGGGGTGCCTGGGTGGCTCAGTGGGTTAAAGCCTCTGCCTTCAGCTCAGGTCATGGTCCCGGGGTCTTGGGATCCAGCCCCACATTGGGCTCTCTGCTCAGTGGGGAGCCTGCTTCCTCCTCTCTCTCTACCTGCCTCTCTGCCTACTTGAGATCTCTGTCTGTCAAATAAATAAATAAAATTTAAAAAAAATTGTTATGTGGGCACTGGGGTGGCTCAGTGGGTTAAAGCCTCTGCCTTTAGCTCAGGTCATGATCCCAGGGTCCTGGGATCGAGCCCCACATGGGGCTCTCTTCTCATCAGGGAGGCTGCTCCCCCCTCTTTCTCTGCCTGCTCCTCTGCCTACTTGTTATCTCTCTCTTTCTCTCTGTCAAAAAATAAATAAAATCTTTTTTAAAAAAGTTGTTATATAATATGTTGCAGTAAACATCTAGTTGAAGTGGTAAGTTGTTTAAAAATAAGAAGAATCATGAGAATGAATTAAAAAAAAAAAAACAAAAAGTTGTATCTATGAAATATACAGGTTTGGGGCCAAAACCGGGAGCTTAATATATTGTTTTCCCCTAATGCTGTGGTTTTACCTAAGCTTTATGGGGACCCTGTGGTTATTGTCCTCTTGTTCTTTTGGCTTGTCTTCTGGAAGAGGGGTCTGCCGTGTTGTTTTACAGTCAGTCTTGCCTGGGCTGAGTCGCCTTGACCCCTATCAAGGGGATGGTCTCTGTGGAAATCAGTTTTTTAGGCTTTTGTTCTCTGGAGGTTTTGTTCTTTGCAGCTTTTGTGGATTTTCAGCTTTTCAGAGGGCTAGTGCAAAGTAAACTGTCTGCACCCAGACCTCCACCGCAGAAAGAAGCCTCAGTATGCTCCCCTCTGTATGGTCCTGAACATACAGACTTTCCCTCTGCAAACTCTCCTGAGCTCTGCAACCTCCCACAGGTGGTGTGCCCTCCCAGCCACTGTCTCATTGGTCACCCAAGGCCCCTGCTTGTTTCTGCATGTGCCACTAAAACCACAAGTGATATTGGTCCAAGTGAGTTGCTGGGACTGCTGTCTGGAGACCATGCCCAATGCCAGGGTCATTCAGACCTGGCCCTGGTGCAGGTCACAAAGACTGCAGACCAAGGGACCTCAGGCAGGAGTCTGCACCAGGCTCTCTCAGGCATAGGCAGGGGTGCATGCAGCCCCATCAGTGGTGCAAGCAATGGAAAGCCATGAGCTCAGTGACCACCGACAGGAGCCCCCAGTGGGCTCTCTCAGGCGCAGGTAAGGGCATGTGCCTCTTTGGATCACTGCATTCGTATCTTTGGGGTAAATATCCAGTAGTGTAATTGCTGGATCATAGAGTAGCTCTATTTCCAACTTTTTGAGGAACCTCCATACAGTTTTCCAGAGTAGCTGCACCAGCTTGCATTCCTACCAACAGTGTAGGAGTGTTCCACTTTCTCCGCATCCTTACCAACATCTGTCATTTCCTGACTTGTTAATTTTAGCCATTCTGACTGGTATGAGGTGGTATTTCATTGTGGTTCTTTCTTTTTTATGGTTAATTTTCCTTGTATGTATATATTTACCGCATTTTTATCCATTCAACAGTAGATGGATATTTGGCTCTTTCATAATTTGGATCTTGTAAATAATGCTGCTATATATAAATATCAGGTGTATGTACTCTTTCAAATTAGCTTTTTTTTTTTTTAAATCTTTTGGATGAATACCTAGTAGTAGTTGCTAGATCAGAGGGTAGTTCTATTTTTAACTTTCTGAGAAACCACCATACTGTTTTCCAGAGTGATTGCACCAGTTTGCATTCTCACCACAGTGTGAGAGGGTTCCCCTTTCTCCATATCATCACCACACCTTGTTTCCTATGCTGTAAATTTTAGTCATTCTGATAAGTGGGAGGTGATATTACACTGTAGTTTCGTTTTGTATTTCTCTGATGATGAATGATGTTAAGCATCTTTTCATGTGTCTGTTTGTCATCTGTGTGTCTACCTTGGAGAAATATTGTTTCTTGTCCTTTGTCTAATTTTTAATTGGATTATTTGTTTTTGAATTATAGAAGTTGTTTATTTTGGATACTAAACCTTTATCAGATATATCATTTACTAATATCTTCTCCCATTCTCTAGGTTACCTTTTAGTTTTGTTGGTTGTTGCCTTAATTGTGCAGAAGCTTTTTTTTTTTGTGCAGAAGCTTTTTATTTTGATGTAGTCACAATAGTTTATTTTTCTTTTGTTTCCCTTGCCTTAGGACCTACCTACAAAAAAAGTTGCTACAGTTGGTGTCAAAAAAGTTACTGTCTGTGTTCTCTTCTAGAGTTTTTATGGTTTCCTGTTTCATATTTAGGTCTTATTTTTGTGTATGGTGGTCCAGTTTCATTCTTTTGCATATTACCATCCAATTTCCCCAACACCATTTGTTGAATAGATGGTCTTTGTTTCATTGGATATTCTTTCCTGCTTTGTCAAAGATTAGTTCACCATATAACTATGACCTCATTTATGAGTTTTCTATTCTAGTCTATTGATCCATGTGTCTATTTTTGTACCAGTACCATATTGTCTTGATCACTATGGTTTTGTAGTATAACCTGAGGTCTGGAATTGTGATGTCTCCAGCTTTGCTTCCCCCCACCCTCGCCATGATTGCTTTGACTATTGGCTATTTGAGGTCTTTTGTGGTTCCATACAAACTTACGCATTATTTGTGTTTTATCTCTGAAAAATGCTGATGCTATTTTGTTAGAGATTGAATTAAATGTGTAGATTGTTTTGGGTAGTATAGACATTTTAACAATATTTGTTCTTCTAATTTGTAAGCATGAAATGTTTTTCCATTTCCTTGTATCATCTTCAATTTCTTTCATCAGTGTTTTATAGTCTTCAAAGTACAGGTCTTTTACTCCTTTGGTTAAGTTTATTACTAGGGGTCTTAAGAATTTTGGTGCAATTGTAAGAGGGATTGATTCTCCTTGATTTTTTTTCCTGTTACTTTATTATTGGTGTATAAAAATGCATCAGATTTCTGTTTAATGATTTTGTAACCTACAACTTTACTGAATTTATCAGTTCTAGCCATTTTTTTGGTGGAGTCTTTTGGGTTTTCTATATAGAGTATCATGCCATTTGCAGATATAGGAAGTTTGACTACTTCTTTGCCAATCTAGATGAATTTTATTTATTTTTTTATTTTTGTTGTTGTTGTTGTCTTATTGCTGAGGCTAGGACTTCTAGTACTATGTTAAATAACAGTGGTGAGTCATCTGGCCCTGGACTTTTGTTTGTTGGATTGTTTTGTTTTGTTTTGTTTTGTTTTGTTTTGTTACTGACTCAATTTCTTTGCTGGTTATGGGTCTGTTCAAGTTTTCTATTTTTTCTGTTTTGGCTTTGGTAGTTGATATGTTTCTAGAAGTTTATCCATTTCTTCCAGATTGTCCAATTTGTTGGAAGATAGTTTTCCATGAATTCTTTTATAGTTGTATTTTTTGTGATGTTGTTTGTTATTTTTCCTTTTTCATTGGTGATTTTATTTATTTGGGTTCTTTCTCTTTTTGATATGTCTTACTAAATGTTTATAAATTTTATGGTTTTTTTTTTCCCCAAAGAACCAACTCCTGGTTTCACTGATCTGTTACATTATTTATTTAGTGTCTATATCACTTATTTCTGTTCTAATCTTTATTATTTCCTTCCTTCTGCTGGCTTTAGGCTTTGTTTGTTTTTCTTGTTCTAGCTATTTTAGGTGTAAGGTTAAATTGCTTATTTGAATTTTTTCTTGCTTCTTGAGGTAGACCTGCATTGCTATATATTTCCTTTTCAGGACCACTTTTGCTGCATCCCAAAGGTTTTTGACTGTTGTATTTTCATTTTCATTCTTTCCGTGTATTTTTTTGTTTCTTATTTCATTTCTTATTTTAATTCTTTATTTTCCATGTATTTTTTTATTTATTATTTTATTTCCAGTTTATGTTAAGTAGCATGTTATTTAACCTCCATGCGTTTATGGTCTTTCCAAATTTTTTCTTATGGTTGACTTCTAGTTTCATATTGTCAGACAGAAAAGGTACATGATATTATTTCAACCTTTATGTATATGTTGAGTCCTGTTTTGTGACCTAATATATGATTTACTCTGGAGAATGTTCCATATACACTTGAAGAAAAAAAATGTATTCTGCTGCTTCAGGATGGGATGCTCTGTGTCTATCTGTTAAGTCCATTTGGCCCAGACTGACATTCAAAACCATTCTTTCATTGTTTATCTTTTTTTAGATGATTCATCCATTGATGTAAATAGGGTGTGAAAGTCCATTATTATTACTGTGTTATTATCAATTAGTTCCTTCATGTTTGTTGTTAATTGCTTTATAAATTTTGGTGCTTTCATTCTGGGGGCATAAATATTTATAATAGTTAGATCTTTTTGTTGGATTGTGCCTTTTATCATTATACAATGCTATTCTCTGTCTCCTTTTGCATCCTTTGTTTTAAAGATTTTATTTATTTATTTGACAGAGAGAGATCACAAGTACGCAGAGAGAGAGAGAGGGAAGCAGGCTCCCTGCTGAGCAGAGATCCCGATGCGGGACTCAATCCCAGGACCCCGAGATCATTACCTGAGCCGAAAGCAGCAGCTTAACCCACTGAGCCACCCAGGCGCCCCTGCAGCCTTTGTTTTAATATTTAGTTTGATAACTAGTAAAGATTGTTTAATTTCTTTCTTTCTTTCTTTCTTTTTTCTTTCAAGATTTTATTTATTTATTTGACACAGAGAGAGAGAGATCACAAGCAGGCAGAGAGGCAGGAAGGGGGGGGTGGAGCAGGCTTCCCACTGAACAGAGAGCCTGATGTGGGGCTTGATCCCAGGACCCCAAGATAATTACCTGAGTCAATGGCAGAGTCTCAACCCACCAAGATGTTAGGCACCCCAAGGCTTTCTTTTGACATCCATTCACACTCCTCCCTTTCAATCTGCAGGAGTCTTTAGGTCTAAAATGAGTCTCTTGTATGAACATATAGATGGGTCTTTTTATCTGTTTTGACATCTGTCTTTTGATTGGAGTGTTTAAACCATTTATATTCAAAGTAATTATTGATAGATTTGTATTTATTGACATTTTATTACCTGTTAACATTTTATTATTGTTTCTGGATTTTATCTAATCCTTCCTTGTCTTTGTCACTTTTGGTCTCTTCTTTGCACTCCATATTTGACGTTTCTTACAGGGCTGGTCTAGTGGGCACAAACTACTTTACTTTTGTTTGGAAAACTCTGTATCTCTCCTTCTATTCTGAATGACAGCCTTGTTGGGTAAAATATTCTAGGCTGCAGATTTTTCTCATTCAGCATTTTGAATATATCATGCCAGTCCCATCTGGCTTGCCAACATTTCTGTTGAGAAATCAGAAGTTAGCCTCATACACTTTCCCATGTAAGGATTTCTTTTGTTTTGCTGCTAATTTTAAGATCTTTTTTTTTTTCCTTTATCACTATATTTTGCAAATTTGATTACAGTATGTCTTGCTGTTGACCTGCTTTTATTGTTGATAGGAGTATTCTGTGCCTCCTGAATCTGGATGTCTGTTTCCTTCCCCAGGTTAGGGAAGTTTTCAGCTATTATTTCCTCAAATAAATTTTCCACACTTTGTCTCTCTTCTTATGGGACTTCTATAATATGAATGTTATTATATTTGTTGGAGTCACTGAGTTCTCTAAGAGTATTCTTGTGTTGCATAATACTTCTTTCTCTCTTTGTTCAACTTCATTATTTTCCATTATTTTGTCTTTCATATCACTAATTCATCACTCTACTTCTTCCAGCCTGCAGTTCATTGCATCAAGCCTGTTTCCAACCTCAGAATGGCTATTAGGTGCTGAAGTTGCGTATTTCTTTTCCCCCAGATTGGTTAGACTTTGCTAAAATCATAGGTGCCTCAGGTCTGGTAAAATAGTTTCTCCTTTGGCCAACCTTTGTCACAAAGCACAGATGTTCTGGTGTATTTCAAAATGGAATTTTTCACCTCCTCTTGCTGGAAACGTGAGGGGATTTTTTTTTTCCAGATCTCCACTGCGAACCTGTCAGAGGTTCACAAAAGTGTGAGGGTCCCTCAAAGCCTGGGTCCCTGAAGGTTTTCAATCTCAGACTTGTGAACACTCAACCTCTAGCAGTTCAACAGTTTCAGTCCAGCTTTTCTCACCCCAATATTGCTTCCTAAGAAGGTTTCTGCTCATGGGTTTCTCCTCCAGTAAGTTATGATTCTCTGTATTTGTCTGTCCTGTCTTTCCAATTTGGGGAGCAGGAATTTTCCCTTGGAAGTCACTTCTCTAGTAGGTTTAATAAGAAGTAGTGATATTTCAGTTTATTCAGATTTTTACTTAGCAGGATGGATGGCTACTTCTAAGCTTCTTACATGTTGGACTACTAAATTAGTCTTCATGTGTTCTTCCTATGGATCTGTCTTTATAGGGACCCAGCTATTGCTTTAGTCAATGGATTCCTGGTTTGAAAGCTGACTTATGTCCAGGTATATATCAAAAGGTCATGTTTTTTTTTTTTTTTCTTTTACACGTGTTTTATACCCTTCCCTATTCTAGCTTTATTGAAAAAAAAATGACATATGACATTGCACCACTTTTTAATGGAGAGAATGATTCATTCCCTTCCTTCTGACCACATATTCCTGATTTCTCCCTCTAATATAAGTTGGATAGTACCATTGTTAGATACTTATTTATTTTATCAATAGGGTATGTTGTCTATAAACTATCTCTATAACTCTTGGTGAATCAGTCTCCCCTTGACTGCCCCTGAAACCTTGCCTATCATTACTAAGCTTGTTTTCTCTTGGCTTTTGGCAGTTAATTAGCATTGCTTAGCCTCTATAGTTTTGAGATCCTCTTATCTTCATTTTTATCAGTGATCTGAGTCCTGCAATAGTCTCTCCAGTTGACAGCAATGGTCTATAGTTTAGAGCTACACTAAATATTTTATGATGCAACTTCAACTTTCACCAGTGTATTCATTGTAAATTTAATAAATGTGTATCCTCCAGGCTTTCCCATAAAATGTAGTCATCCAGAAGGTCTTCTGGACACACTCCAGTGTGCCCACTTCACTCAGCCTTTGAATTCTTTCCTCTACCATCTGAATTACAATTTTACTTGTAAAAATTACTTTTTCCACACCTCTGTGAGCCATCCTCATAATGATTCACAACATTTCATGTCATCCTGAACAGATATTAAATACCAGATTTTAGAAAAGTGCTCCCAAGTCAACAAAACTTCCCTGTCCAATTTTATTATCCAGCTCCTTTAATCAAGTATATAGTTCCATGTATAGTGCTATGGTTCCTGTCCAGTAAAGGCTAGACACATGTTGTAGTACCTCTGTAATTGCCCATTCCCTGCTTCTCAGACCCAGCTTATCCTCATTTGGGTTATTCTGTGATTTAGTGATACTAGGTACAGGCCCAGTGGCTAATATGGTGGGTAGGACAGTTCCGGGGGGGGGGCACTCAAAGGGTTTTGTTGTTTATATTTTTAATGTAAATGTTATTATTTTATTGCTAATTTAGAAGTGTACGATTTCATATTGATTGTGAGAAAAATCAATAATGTCTATATATTCTTTTAAAAATTAATGGTTTAAATCTATCATTACAATTGATCTCCAACTGATGCAATGCCCTGTAGTTTTGTTTTCATTTGCAAAGTTATATAACTTACGGATTTAACACCTTCCCCCAAAAGAAAAAAAGACTTCTTCTCAAGTCATTTGAATAGGTAAATTCTAATGATTCCAAGAGATTGTTGCTTTGTGAGTAAAAAGCACCTGCATTATCTTTCAGTTTAAAGGAAATGCTACCTCTTACCAAGGAGCAATGAACCCACCATGTCTATAGGCTCAGAAGGTTCATGAGATTCATCTGTTAGGGTCTCACTCTTCTCAAACAGTGTTCTGATCTTGGCAAAATATACTTACTTCAGTTGGGTGTTTAGCTGTCTTTGATGTTTAACCACAGTCCTAGTTTTGGGTCTCCACTTTCTCTATCCTCCTCTTGCAGGAGGTTACATATTCTTCATATGTAACCAAAGTATCCCACAGCTTTTCAATCCTGACTTTCAAGTGTCAGTTTCTTTACCTTAGAGGCTCACTATTACTCTAGAGAACATTAACCATGCATAGCAATGATTATATAATAATGCTTCCTAATATCTACTATCTCTTTCATATGTCTCAAATTCCTGATGAGTTATTTAATGCATTCATTTCAACCTATATATGATCAAGATTCATCTCTGGTTTTAGCAATTGAATTGCCACCTTGTGCCAGGGATTGTCTGTACTCCAACAACTAAGAATGATGAGGTATTTATTGTCAGCCAGGTGACTGTTACTTAGCTAAACCTTGCCACCTGCATTTTTCAACCACTTGTGGTAAAACTGTCACAGATTAGGTTGTCCAGAAGCAGATGCTATGACAAAGTTTGTAAGCAGATGCTGCAACAAGAGTTTGGAGTGCCATATATTTACTGGTGGTCAACACCTGTGAAAAAAAGATGGACAAAGCAGAACCAGACAGGGTAGAATTAGAACTACAATGCAGAGCCAACAAAGCTTCTTCCAACCTAGTAAGAGCTTGAAGCAAATATCACCCTTCTCAATATTGCGGGATTGGTCTGCAAATTTACTGGGTCATTATACCCTTTTTTCTTTCAGTCACTAAATGTGGTGAACAGACATGGGAAAGGAAGGACATTGGGTAACGTGGCCCCCTGCAGCTAAAGAAGAGCCTGAAGGAGCTGACAACTGTAGGTTCTCTGTTGACCATGCTTCCTTGGTGTAGGCAGCACATTCTTCTTTGAGGGGATGTTTGGGTGACATATCTGTGTCTACCACAGATACTTATTACCACTTCTAAATGCAAACAAAGGGCTAGGATACAAACAACTTAATCTAGAAAGTATCTATAATATGTGCAAACAAACTTAAGAGCCAGAAGAATTTCTTTTCTAATACTAGAAATGTGGGGGTGGGGAGGGGAGTTCCATTTTGATATATTAGAATCTGGTTACAAAAAATAATATCTAATTCTAAATAAAGAGTATTATGTTAATTTTCTTTTTTAAATTCTTCTTAAATATATAGCTTTATGGTGTGTTGACTTTATAGTCATAATGAACAAAGAAATTTAAACCTAGGTAGTCTTCTTTAACCAGAATAATTATTTTTTAAGTGAAAACAGACATTTGCAAACTTTTTAATAAAAAAAAACTTTATTAAGAAGTCAGCTGTCATATATGCATAAAGTCATTTTATTTAATGTTTAGCATTTTTATAAATGATAGCAAACCTGGATACTGCATTCACTCTCGTGGCCCCAAAAGTGTCCACAGTGCTCAGAGCTCACAACTATTCTCCATTATTGTAATATCTAGGACACAGAATTCTTTACTGATTATCTGTGATATGTAGAAGCTGAGCCTGGAATAACACTGTTTATTCAACACCATTATTTAGGAACTCTTTTGTGACCCAGAGGGAGAAATCTGGCATTACCAATATTTTGAGGGCATCTATGAAGTTAAAATAATTCAGTGAGAAACTGATTTTTAGGGCATGGCTAGAGGATTAATAGAGTATTAACTAGGCCCAATAGTTAAAAATAATGATAAATCACTGGAGCACCAGGGATGGTCCTTGTCTCTGGACAGAGGTGGGTGGCACCTCTTTGGAAATCTTTGATTCTGCTAACATAAGTAAGGCTAGCAGAGTTGGTATTATATACAGAAATCTGTACCCCCTTCTTTTCCTTGACTGTGCAGTTTTCATCACTGTTCTGTTTACCACCTTCACTCTCTCTTTCAGTAGTGCTCTTTTCATATGTTATTTTTGGACATTATGCAATATTTTCAGCTAAGTGGAGGAAAAAAAAAGATAACTCACTAACAGGAAAGTAGTTTGACACTATTTGCTAGAGACACTATCTATCTAACATTAATTTACAGAAGTGTCTCCCTGCTTCAATTATGGATTACATTTATTTTGTTCAAGTATTTCACCATGAAACTACTTATATGAGTTATGTTATATTGTATAATGTATAGCCAAACAGAAGTAAAATATAAGAAAACTGATTATTGCATGTGAGTTAACAAACTTCTTTCAAGTAATATTCAGGTATAATGTTAATAATGTGGGGAAAACTTCTAGCTCTTAGCTTCGAATAATTTTTTCTTCTTTGGACCTCATTATTGCAGTCTATTTCCATCCCAACCCTCTTACCTTTCAGAGATGATAAAACAATTCTAGACGTCTCTCTGTATTTTTGCTTGTAGCTACTTTTTATCAATTTTAACAAAACAAAGGATATCCACTTAAAAACTACACAGTCTTCACCAGTCATAATATTATTTTCATTTATCTTCCAATTTCCTGTCCCATAAATTCATACTGTTAGAAACCAGTGCTATGTCTCTCCATATTGGATCCATAATTCACATTTATTCACTACTGTGTGCCATGTACTGAGAAGGATAGTAAGATATAAAGTTATATGTTAAATAAATTCCATGTCATATTATTCTAGCAAAGGAGACAACCATTCACCAAATAATGGCAATGCAATTTAAGTACTGGAAGTAAAATTTTAAAATAAACAGAGAACTTTGAGTAGAGACACATTTAGCCAAGAAGTTTGATGAAAAACTCACAAAGGAGATAATTTTAAACTCAATCTTATATTTTTTTAAAGGAAAAAAAGGGAAAAATATTTTAGGCATATAGAGTAGCTGATACAAGGTGAGAAGAAATTTGAAATAAAATGTTCTGAATAAGAAAGTAACAATCTTGGGGAGACTGAATGGCTCAGTTCATTAAGAGTCTGCCTTTGGCTCAGCTCTTGAACCCAGGGTCCTGGGGTTGAGCTCAGTCTGGTTCCCTGCTCACTGGGGAGTCTACTTCTACCTCTCCCACTGCCCCTCCCTCCTTGTATGCATGTGAATGGGCTCTCTCTCTCAAATAATTAAATAAAATCTTAAAAGAAAGAAAGAAACAAACAAACAAACAAAGAAACAAACAAGCTTGCCCATGTATGACAAGATTATATCAATTCAAATGAAACTGCTCTTTGTAACATCTCTAAAGCAAACACTGCAGAGTATCTTGGAGCATTACTAAAAACAGAAAATAGTTATCTATATCTAATACAATGTTTAGCACAGTATATAGTATAAAGAAGACATTCCTTAAATGTATATAGACAAATATATGTATGTTTTACCAGGGATTAGACTAAGATTGTGAGAAACAGAAATCATATAATAAAAGAAATAATTAAGGGAATTGAGATTGTTTCGTTTGAATTGTATTATATCAGGTAGGCCATTGTGAAATGGTTAATTTCAAAAACAACAGAGCAAGACAGTGATGAAAGAGAATGGGGTTATTGATGAAGTATTGTGCTTTTTGAGTTATATCTAGTTTGTCTACTTTACACTGTTATTATCTCAAATCAATGCTTCCTGAAAATTATCTAAATAATCTGCAGGGATTTATTAGAGTGAAGAGAGTATGTTGATTTACCCAACTGTTCTTAGAAAAGGTCAAAGCTAGAAGGCAAATATGGGTTATTCTATACAATTTCAACTCTATTTTGTACCATCCTAGATCTTCTCTAGGGAAAGCAATAGCTACTCCTGACAGGGCCCCCTAAATATTCAAATGCTCTAGGAAGCATTGGATATTTAGTAAATCCAAACTGTTTGGGATACTTCTTCATATTTCTATATCTGCTTGAAAATTCTGCCTTTGCAATATTGTAATCATCTATGTACAGCATCTATATCAACATCAAATAGCTAAGAAGTCACCAAGGTAATCCTCAGAAAGTGCAATGTCACTACATAATTTTAAAAGTATCAATACCTTAAATCAGATAATCCTATACAAAAACTGTAGATAAACTGATAGAGAGAAAAGCTTAATCTTAAATATTTTACATTACTTAACTTGACTCTACTGATTCACTATTCGGGTTAATGGGTCTTGGCAGTAGCCTAAAGATTTCCAGTGATTGCTGATTCAAGTTATAAAAGGAGATGATGTTCTAGTGTCAAGACAAATTAAATTAAAATCATAGAAAAACAGAGTCAAGGGATTAATAAAAAACACTTCATGTATTTAAGTGGCATATAGATTCATAAAATTTCAAGGCTGGAAAGGAACTTAAAAGATCATATGAATAAAGATACCACATTTATGTATCTGCTTTAAATGGCTGGTTTTGCTCTTATGCATTATAGGAGGCTACATAAGTTATTAAATTATAAGACTATCCTTTCTAGTTAGAAACAAGTAAATATAAAATAACCACCTCCATAATTTAACTGCATTAAGAAAAGGTATATATTCAGCCAGATTTTAATGCTTAAGGATAGTATTTGCTTACTAAATCAGTGAACAAAAGTACTTGGTCAATTAAGCTGCCATCATACAGATTCTGAAAGCTTTAGTCACACACAAAAAATATAAAATAATAAATTCTGGAGAACACAGGAATCAAATTATATGACAGCTAACCCTTGACTAAATGCATCTTTTCCAGTACCTATTTTGCATCCAGTAACATTCTAGATCCCTAGAAATTTAAGTGAGCAAAAACACATGAGCTTTTCCTTCCCATGGAGCTCACTGCGTGTTTTAAGGAAGTAGATAAATTATAAATACATGATAGATTGATAGATAATATAAATGGTCACAAAAGTAAATGTACAATTTAAAATTGAGAGAAGAGTTGAGGAGGAATAAAAAAATAATAAAATAATCTGACAAGACTTGGGCTAGAGAGGGACATGGCCTAGGAAACAACACTTCAATTAAGTC
Source organism: Lutra lutra (assembly GCF_902655055.1). NCBI lineage: Eukaryota > Metazoa > Chordata > Mammalia > Carnivora > Mustelidae > Lutra > Lutra lutra. Next base: position 33,343,835 of record NC_062287.1, on the reverse strand, counting down.
TGAACATAAGCATAAGCACAACAATGAGATTATATAAAAGCTAAGTAGGGCAGGAGAATTGGTCTCACTCCTTCTTACCCTTCAAATTCATCTATTACCATCTTCATTTGCCCCTTGAGGAAGAACACTAGACTTACCAACTCTTACAAAGGATAAGGGAGACAATGGTGTTGAAATAGTAATAACAACATAAGCAAGAATCATAAAGAAACTTGAAGAACAGTTTAAGTATGTTAGAAGCCATTGGATAATTTATGATAGAGTGGGCATATATGAGGAAATGAATTTTTTTTTTGAGATCACACTGTCTGCAAAACAGAGAAGATGAATCATGATATTCAATGTAGATGGAAGTTCTCAAAATACACTTGCATGACAAAAGGTAATGTCTCTTGAATTAAGAAAATAAACGTATGCACATATACACACAAACACATATATAGATAAATTATTCACATAATGCACAAAATATAAACAACATAACTACATGCACAGATAATTTGTTTCTAGGTAAGAAGAATCAAATTTTAAAATGTCATTAGTTCAGTCTTTTCAACCTTCCCCCCCCCCCATTGGATATTCTTTCATGCTTTGTTGAAGATTAGTGGAGCATATAGTTGTTACTCCAGCTCAGGATTTTCTATTCTGTTCTATTGATCTATGTGTCTGTTTTTGTGCTAGTACCATGCTGACTTGATCACTACAGCTTTGCAATATTACCTGAGCTCTGGAATTGTGATGCCTCCAGCTTTGCTTTGCTTTTCAAGATTGCTTTGGCTATTTGAGTTCTTTTGTGACCCTATAAAAATTTTAAGATTGTTTGTTTTTAGCTCTGAAAAATACAAGTTACTTTTTTATAGGAATTGCAATAAATGTGTAGATTGCTTTGAGTGGTATAGACATTTTAACAATTTGTGTTCTTCCAATTCATGAGTATGAAGTGTTTTCCCATTTCCTTGTATCATGTTCAATTTCTTCCATCAGTGTTTTATAGTTTTCACAGTATAGGTCTTTCAGCCATTTGGTTAAGTTTATTCCTGGGTATCTAATTACTTTTGGTGCAATAATGAATGAGATCGTTTTCTTAACTTTTCTTTCTGTTGTTTAACTATTGATGTATAAAATACAATATTTCTGTACATTGATTTTGTAACCTACAACTTTACTAAATTTATTTATCAGTTCTAGCATTTTTTTGGTGAAGTCTTTCAGGTTTTCTATATAGAGTATCATGTCATTTGCAAAAAGGGAAGCCTGACTTCTTCCTTGCTAATTTTGATGCCTTTTATATATTTTTGTTGTCTGATTGCTAACAGTGGTGAGAGTGGACATCGTGTTCTGTTCCTGACCATAAAGGATAAACTCTCATTTTTTTGTGGGTTTTTTGTATATGGCCTTTCTTATGTTGAAGTATGTTCCCTCTCTCCCTGCTTTGTTGCGGGTTTTTTTTACCAAGAATGGATGTTGTACTTTATCAAATGATTTTTCTTCATCTATTGAGAGAATCATATGGTTCTTATCCTTTCTTTGATAAATTTTAAAGAATTGTAATCATATGCATAATATTACTTTACCAAAACAAGTGGAAATCAGTTTAAAAACCACTAGAAAAATTAAAAAAACAAAAACCTATAAGCTAAGTGATCATTAAAACACAACATATCAAAATTGTAGTATATATCTAGCATAGTGCCTTGAGGGTAATGGATAGCTTTTAATTTTTATATTAGAGAAAAAGTAAAATTTAAGTCAATTTTCTAAGTTTACAACTTAAGAAGCTAGAAAAGAAAGAACAAATTTAACTCAATGTAAGAAATAAGTAAATAATAAAAATAAGAGCAGAAATCAATAAAATAGAAAATGGATAAAGAAAATGAATTTTAAACATACCAAAAGTGAGTTATTTGGGGAAAAAAAATCAGTACAACTGATAATTCTCAAGCTAGTTTGATTAACAAAAGCAGAAAAAAGAAAAGGAAAACCCAAGTTAACAGTATCAGCAAAGAAAGAAGATAGGCATATCATTAGAGAGATTATTACAACTTACATCCAATTATCAGCTTTTTGAAAAACAAATTAATAAAAGTGACATAAGAGGGTATGATGAAAATAGACATATATAGTTAATTTAATGTTTAATTAGAACATTCTTATAAAGAAAATTTCAAGTTTGGATTAGCTACACTAGTGAATTTTATCAAACATAAAAACAAATTCCAAGTTTATGAAATTTCTTTCATTAATTAGAGGAAATGGGAACAATTGACACCTTATTTTATGAAGTTAGTATTTCCCAAGAGCCAAATCTTTCAAAAACAACAACCAAAACTTAAGGAAATAATAATAAATGTAACCCATTAATACATAGAAAAGATGATAAATAGTGAGCAAGTAGGCTGTGACCCAGTAATGTAAGTTCAGTGCACCATATTCATAGAAAAAAAAAAGACTTAAAAAAACCCTGAAACTTAATCAAGCAATGTAGGAAAAATATTTGACAATATTCAACACATTTCCATCATGGAAATTCCTAGTAAATTAGGAAGAGAAAGAAGCCAATTATGATTAAGAGCATCTTCACAAAGCCTACAGCTAACATTATACTTAGAAATGAAAAAATGAATGGTTTCCTACTAAGTTCTGGAACAAGAAAAATATCTGTTCTCCACAGAAATGATATATTGATAAATGGGACCTAATCAACATTTGCTAATTCTATTATTCAAAAGATAGTATTCAGGAAATTAAAGGCAAACCACAGCTAAAAAAAATACTCAATACATGAATATCTGAGAAAGTACCTGATTTCAGAATACATTAAAAAAAAAAATAGACAACCAAATAAGGAGTAAAAATGGTTTAAAAGACATTTTCCAAAGTAAGATATAAGATTGCCCAAATGTGTATGAAAAGATTAATATAATTAGTTTTCATCAATACAGATTATACTAAATCAAACTCACCAGAATAGCTAAAATTAAAAATATGGTAATACACTGTCTTATTGAGGATGTGGAACAGCTTGAACTATCATAAACTGCTGGTGGGAATATAAAATAGTATAACCACATTGGAAAATGATTTTGCAGTCACTTATAATAATCATACACCAATTCCACTACTAAAATTTAACATATATGTGTATATAAATCTTTACATACATATTTATGAAATATATATATATACAATTCATAAATATATATGTAAAAATTTATACACACACACACACACACACACACACACATAGTTCTCCCACTGGCATTTTCACAGCCAAAAACTAGAAACAACTCATATTCAACAATATGACAGTGAATAAAAAATGATAGGGGCACCTGGGTGGCTCAGTGGGTTAAAGCCTCTGCCTTCGGCTCAGGTCATGATCCCAGGGTCATGGGATTGAGCCCCACATTGGGCTTTCTGCTCAGCAGGGAGCCTGCTTCCCTCTCTCTCTCTCTGCCTTCCTCTCTGTCTACTTGTAATCTCTGTCAAATGGGTAAATAAAATCTTAAAAAAAAAATGATGGCATACTCATACAGTAAAATACTACTCAACAATCAAAAGTAATGAATTTCTGAGTCACAGGACATTAGTGAATCCCTAAGACATTTTGCTGAGGCAAAGAAGCCAGAACAAAAGAGTATGTGTTGTATAGTTTTATTTGTTTCTGTGTTTGTTTGCTTATTTATTTTAAAGATTTTATTTATTCATTTATTTGAGAGAGAAAGAGAGCACTGACAGAGTGAGAGAGAGAAGCAGACTACCCAATGAGCCAAAAGCCCTATGTGGGGCTCCATTCCAGGACCCTGGGGTCATGACCTGAGCCAAAGGCAGATGTTTACTTGACTGAGCCATCCAGGTGCCCCTGTACAGTTTAATTTATGTGAAAGTCTGGAACAAGCAAATAGTCTATGGTAACAGAAAGCAGATGAAGATCAATGGTTGCCTGAGGTGGTAGTAACTATTATAAAACTGCATGTTAACTGTACTTCAGTAAGGAAGAAAAAAAAAAGCAAAAAACTTGAGTGAAAAGAAATTCAACAACATTTTGTGGAATAAAAATGTTGTATACTTTTGCTGAGATTATGGTTGTATGGGTAGATATATCTTCAGTACTTATTGACCTGTTCTCTTAAATTGCATGATTTTGTTTCAATAAGGTTGATGGAGGAAAGAAAATTGAGTTACTCATTATAAGTTAATAGTTCGTATTCACTGGTAGAACATCAAGAATTGATGACATTATATAAAGCTTAAACTGGAAGCATGGAACATGGAACATCCTGTTTATCTTTCGACATGACAATCAAAAAGTACTTGCATATATAAATAATGTATTTAATATTATTTGTACTTTTAGGTTTTCTTCATTCTGTATCTCATATTTTATAGGTTTCTGTTTCATTTCCTGTATTCTTTTGAAATATGTTCTTTTTTTTAAGATTTTATTTATTTACTTGACAGACAGAGATCACAAGCAGGCAGTGAAGCAGGCAGAGAGAGAGGAGGAAGCAGGCTCCCCGCTGAGCAGAGAGCCTGATGCGGAGCTCAATCCCAGGACCCTGAGATCATGACCGGAGCCGAAGGCAGAGGCTTTAACCCACTGAGCCACCCAGGTGCCCTTTTGAAATATGTTCTTAATTTTCTTTTTCTTCTTTTGCTTCTATTTCTCCATTCACCAATCTTAATAGAAAATGATAGAATATTTGTATTATCTGAATAATTTCATAGTATCTTGATGGAGTTAAGAAAAATAGTACATGTTCTTTGAAAAGTAAGTACATGTCTCACTTTTTACAATTATTTTAAAATAAATATTTAAAATAATCCTTCAAATAACATATTTTATTATGTAGCCTTTTGTAATTTCTGTAGGTATTAGTTGCTCTTAATAGGAAAATAGATAGAAAAAGGTAGCTTTAACTAGTGTTTTATTAGTTTTATATATGTTGAGATCTATTGAATGATTTTAAAACTCCTACATTCTTTTATTTTCTACTTTCATAAAAACTAAGTTAACCCCTTTTTAAACTACTAGTCACAGGGTCTACTCTTTAATTATGCCATTAAGTCTTCACAGAAAGTAATAAATCAGGCACATTATTCAGTTTAATAAAAGTAAGGCATTGAATTTCAGGTAATAATTCATTGAGCCAATATTAGGCAATATTTTCTATCTTTCAATTAGTGCATAATATATAAAGAGTTCTTCATAAGTCTTCTGCAAGAGAAAATGTCATGATGGTCAATGTTCTTGATTGGGGTAAAGTAAAGCAGAAAAATCCAGCACATGTCAAATTTTATTGGTTTTATTTAAACAAATTTACACAAGGAAAATTAGTTCATATAAGGAAAAAAATTTCCTGGTTAGTCTCTTACACAGTCAATGATTTTAGAACAAACTAATAGAAAGAGCATATTGCCTTTGCATATTTCTCTAAATGTCTTTGCTCTGGCAGTTAAGTTCAAAGATTTTATAAGGAGTGAGTTTCCCAAATTAAAATTGTTAGAAAAGAGTTTCATTATGTGATGTTAGAAAAACAATTTAATGCATATATCTTTATTGCTAGCATATCTTTTCTAATATTGCATATGTTAGAAACATCTGGGAATATCTTGAAGAGTTTTAGGGTATCCATATTTATTTTTTTAGTGTTGATCATAATGAACATGTCAGCAGTGTGCTGGAGCCTTATGGAATGTACAAGCACACGTGTGGTGTAATAAAGCTGAAAAGTTTAAAAAGGGAGAGAATGACAAACACAGATTTTTGAAGACTGTAAGTCACAAACTACAGTAATCAAAATACTAACAGAATCAGAGTAAAGAAGACAATTTCTTGGATTTGAGTCAAAGCTTGAATATATTTTATGAAATGATAAAGTCAGTCTGGAGAATGGTACAGGATCATTTAAACTTTAAAAAGAAGCAGGCATGGGGCACCTGGGTGGCTCAGTGTGCTAAGTGTCTGCCTTCTACTCAGGTCCTGATCCCAGGGTCCTGGGATCAAGCCCTGTGTAAGACTTCCTGCTCAGCTGCTGGCACTCTATCTCCCTCTGCCCCTCCTGGCTTGTGTGAGCTATTTTTTTCTCTCTCTCTTTTGCCTGTGCTCTCTCTCAAATAAATAAATACATTTTTTTTTTAAAGAAACAGATGAACAAAATACAAAATGTCATACATTGGATATATTGCAGACACTTTTAGTTCCTTGCACATATCCCCTGGTACTAGTTTTTTTGTTTGTTTGTTTGTTTTTGTTTTTGTTTTTGTTTTTAAGTTTGCACTCATGGTTTCCTGAAAAAGCATCCAAGACTGTGTGAAGGCTTTCTCTAGTCTCTAAGCTTATGGGACACCATCACTTTTGTTGCAGTTTACTGGTCAAAATCAGTCAGACTGCACTCTTAGACTTAAGTCTTAGGGAAGTAGACTACATCTTTTGATTGAAGAGCTGCAAAATCATATTGCAATAAATGTAAATACAGAAATGTTTGTGGATGGGGGGACTCTGACCATTTTTGCAACTATAATATCAACTCTAATAACTGGTCCCAATTAGTCATGAATATCTCACTGTATGGGATCAGACTCATGTCAAGATTTCCAAATGTTATTTCCAATAATGACAATAGTGTCAGTGAACCAGCATGTCATTTTCCACATCAGACCTGAATGTAGTTCTTCAGATATGGCACCTTTTGATTCAGACAACTATGAACTAGAAAGACAAGTTATTTCCCCCACGCTCTAATACTTTTATAATAACTTCTGTCAGATAAAAGGGAATATCCAAATTATTCAAAGGTTCCCATATTGGGAAAAGTTCCAAGATGACATTAGTACTAGGTAAATTAAATGTCATTTTGTAATGTAAAATGTAATGTTCTCCCATTTTAGAGTGGGAAATTGTGAAAAACAGGTAATATCTGGAATCCTGTCCAAAGTCCATTCTAAAGTGGTGCCATTTTACTGAGCAATTGGTACTGGGCACTGGATAATTTTAAAGTTCCCCAGATGGTAACAATGTGCATTCAGCATTCAGCATAGAGAACCACTACACTGGGGAAAAGCCAGTACATAATTACAAAGGGGACTGATTTTATTTATTTATTTATTTATTTATTTATTTATTTATTTTACAGCTTAAGGCTATAAAGTTGGTCCTGAGGTTCCTGGTGGCCAAAGTAAATAGAAAAGCAATCATTTGAAATAATTCATGTCTTCCGTAAATAAAAACTTACCAGTTCCTTGGAAGAAAGAAAGCTTTTCTTCAGAGGTCTGAAATGTCTTCTTTGAGCCTTCTTACAGGAGCCATTGAAAGATGTTACAGATCACAGTTTTAGAAACAAATGACATATGGCGAGTTAAAAAAATAAATAAATAAAGTGGTGCCATTTTCCTGGTTATTTTCTCAGTTACCATGTAAATAATTAGTTGGGAAATATTTAGAAATTTACAGAAAGCTAATATTTGTTCTCTGATCTGAGAAGACATTATTCAAAGGGCCAGTAGAAGCCAAGATATTCATCTTCAAAGCCTAACCAATAGGATACATCAGAAGAAATACTGCCTCCCAGAGGGAATTTCAGAGGTTACCACCACTCTCCAACACCACAGGAGGCAGAGTGGGTCCTCATTGAATTCACTGTAACATCTCCATTCAATTCACTATTTATTCCCTTTAAAAACCAGATGGATCATGGAGTGTTCCCTAGTACATGGAAAAAACAGTGATAAACATTCTCTTGCCTCAGGAACCACAGGGATCTCGGTCATTTAAAAATTTTGTGCAGCACTGACTAACTGCAGTGGTGAAAGGAAAATGAACATCATAATATAAATGGGTAAAAAGGGGTGCCTGGGTGGCTCAGTGGGTTAAAGCCTTCTGCTCAGGTCATGATCTCAGGGTCCTGGGATCGAGACCCGCATCCGGCTCTCTGCTTGGCGGGGAACCTGCTTTCCCCTCTCTCTCTGCCTGTCTCTAGGCCTACTTTTGATCTCTCTCTCTGTGTCAAATAAATAAAATCGTTAAAAAGTGATAAAAAAAAATAAATGGGTAAAAAATATTCTTGGTACCAGAAGTGAAATATATAGAAAACTTACATCAAAGCCCCCTCTAAAATGCTGGAGAAAAACCATGACTTAAACATTTCTGAAATAGCTGCCATTTGAAAAACAAACAAACAAACAAACAAACCTAAAAAAAAATAAATAACAAAAATACAAAACAACAGCAACAACAAAAACTTTTGGCATCATATTAGGCCTTTGTCAAAACTAAGCACCTGACCATTGATAATCAAATGAAAATGTGCTCACAGGCTTAGTATTGTCAATTCTCTGAGCCATAGATTGACTAGGGACAGCAACAATCCATTACATTATGGAAATGGTGATTTTGAGATCATTCTTTAGACCTTTCAGAAGATACATATAATTTTCATGAGCAGGTGGCTGAGCTTCCCATGTCACCCAATTCTACTGTAACAATATTTCTCTTTCAGTGTACATCTACTGTCTTACTGGAAGCATGGGCCATTTCTGGCATATAAAATTAACTTATGCCTGATTTATGATGCATCTGTCTTAAAACATCCATGTAGCTTAACTAGTTCCCCATTCAGGGATGACTCTAGCACTCAGAGATGGCCTTAAATGAAGGTGTTGAGGGAAAATATTCCATCTAAGCAGACTCTGAGTACTCCATTTAGTCTTTTATTTTATATGGAGAGAGAATAGTTTGAGGTGTAAGTATATATACAGAATTATGGCCAGGGAAGATAACTTCCTTTGTTAATCAGTAGTTTGGAGGGAGGAAGATTAGAAGAGCAGAGACAAAGAAATAGAGGAAAAAAGTAATTGAGGGGCTGCCTGGGTGGCTCAGTGGGTTAAGCCTCTGCCTTCAGCTCAGGTCATGATCTCAGGGTCCTGGGATCGAGTCCCACATCAGGATCTCTGCTAGGCAGGGAGCCTGCTTCCTCCTCTCTCTCTCTACTTGTGATCTCTCTCTCTGTCAAATAAGTAAAATCTTTTAAAAGAAAAAAAAATAATTGAATTGAACTATGGAAATAGGTGTGAAATGGACAGACAGTAATAGCTCAGATAACTGGACACCAAAAAGCATCCTCCACAAAAAAGACACTTGACAATCAAGCGACAATATGACGCTTTCTGTGGATATGAAATATCCTCTCTCATCTGCCACTCTAGTGTCCTACCCTTGAACCCAAAATGGAGTGACCATGGTGCCAGGTCTCCTTCTGAAAACTGTTCTAGTTATACATATTACTTCATGCATATTCTGTTAGCAGCTGATCCCTTTGTATGGTTTCATTCCTCAGAAAGACTAGTTAGTTATTTGATAAATAAATGATTGCATCACACCTCTTCTAAAATGGAAGGGGAAATTTGTCCTTATCAGAATTGATAGCTACTCTGGATATCAGTTTATTATTTTTTTAATATTTTTTATTTATTTGTTAGAGAGAGAGAGAGAGAGAGAGAGAGAGCACATAAGCAGGCAGAGTGGTAGGCAGAGTCAGAGAGAGAAGCAGGCTCCCTGCAGGGCAAGGAGCCCCTCATGGACTTAATCCCAGGACCCTGGGATCATGGCCTGAGCCAAAGGCAGCGGCTTAACCAACTGAGCCACCCAGGTGTCTCTCAGTTTATCATTTTAAAAAAATTAAACTCTACACCCAGTGTGAGGCTCAAACTCATGATCCCCAAGATCTAGAATCACATACTCTATAGACTGAGTTTGTCATGTGCCCCATGGTATCAGTTTATCTTTTAAGAACACTGGGGCTTTTGCCAGCACCTCCACTAAAGGGTTTGTAGATTGTCTACTAGATTAAAGAATTTACTGATACAGGGTACTATGTAACACCCGTGGACTGGTTTTATGGCAAATAAGGTTTAATAATGGATTTCTTTCTTGAAATCTGTAAATGTGCAGAACCAGAATTGTGTAGAAAGGAAGCACAAATTTCCTAGACCACTGTGGCTAATGACATGAAGGGAGGGAACCTACTTCCACCTATTGGTTTCTAGACGCAAGTATTTTGCCTACTTGGGAATAGGGCTATTTAGTTATTATTATGTACACCATGTCCTGGAGGATGAAGTAGGTTGTTACCTCCATGGTAGCACCTCAGCTATACTTTCAATAAGTTTCTTTGAGGTCAACATTTTCTCTGTGTGATGCCATGAGTGATAAAACCAGTGCATCATATTGTTGCAAACCCATTCCCATACTTCTTTTTCTGTAAAGGAAGAACCTGGCCCTGATGCACTATTAAGTCAAATTCCATAACAGTGGATCCAATAATCTTAAACTCTTAAATAGTGATGCTTACTTAGGCCCTGTATGTACTTCTGTATATTCAAGGGATTCTCTTTGGATGTTTTGGCAGGTTTTTATAGGTGAATTGAAGCAGAAACTCTTAGGATTTTGGAGCAAAGCCCTAACATCCTTCATAGATAATTATTCTTTTGTTGAGAAACTCTACACAAGCTGCTGGACCTTAGTACAGACTGAATACTCAACCATGAACCACCAAGTTACTATGCAACCTTAACTACCCATCATGAAGTAAGTATTATCTGACCAACCAATTTATAAAGTTTGGCATGCATAACAGAACTCCATCATCAAAAGGAAGTATATCTATGCTTGCACCCGAACAGGTCCTAAAGGCACAAGTTACATAAAGAAGTAGCCCATGGTCTCCACTAATGCTATACTGCCTTCTCTCTCCCAGCCCGCATCTATAGTCTCATGGGGAAACTCCCTCTAAACACTTGGCAGAAGGAGAAAGACTTGGGCCAGATTCACATTTAGTTCTGCATAATATGCTGGCTGTACCTCAAAGTGTACAGCTGCATCATTATGCTTCCTTTCTGGAACATTCCTGAAAAACAGTAGTGAAGGCAAATATCTCAATGGGCAGAACTTTGAGCAGTGTATATGGTTGTTCATTTGTTTGAAAGGGGAAATGATGAGATAAACATTTACGAATCCATGACTGAGACAAATGGCTTGGCTGGATGATCAGGGACTTTGAAGGCACATAGTTGAAAAATTGGTGACAAGGAAATTTGGGGAAGTGGTATGTGGATAGACTTTATAGAAGGGAAAAACGCATGAGCGTATTTGTGTCCCATGTGAGAATTCTTTAGTGAAGAATTCTGGTGACCTCAGAAGAGAACTTAAAAAGTGAATAGGATCATCTGTTCTTTGAATAAGAGTCAGCCTCTTTCTCCAGCCACCCTTGTAATTACCCAAAAGGTTATGAATAAAGTGATCATGGTGACAAGAATGGAAATTATGTATGGGCTCAACAACATGGCCTTCTGCTCACCAAGGTTGATTAGGCTTTGGCCACTGCTGAGTGTCCAATCTGTTATAGCAGAAAACACCACCAAGTCTGAGATACAACACTCTTCCCCAGGGGCATTAGCCAGCTACTTGGAGATAGTGTTGAGTACATTGGACCTGCTCATCATGGAACGGCAGCCTTCTGACCCTATTGAAGTAGACATTTAGTTTGGATATGGGTTTGTCTTCCCTGAATGCAATGCTTCTTCCAAAACTACCATCTGTGGACTTACAATACCACTGTCATGGTATTGCATACAGCATTGTTTCTGATCAAAGAACTCACTTCACAGCAAATTAAGTCCTTCAATGGGCCTATTCTCATGGAATTCACTGTTCTTACAATGTTCCCCACCATTCTGATGTAGCTGGTTTTTGGAATACTCAATTATAGTGCCAGCTATAAGCCAATACCTTGCCAGTCTGAAACAAGGTCCTTTGGAAGTTTATGTTCTCAGCCTCCAAGTGGGGGCTGTTTCTCTCACAGCCAGTTCACAGGTCCAGAAATCAAGTGGAAATTGGAGTGGCACCACCCACTATGACCTCTAATAATCCATTAACAAAATTTCTGCTATCTGTTCCCATGACTTTATGCTCTATGTACCTAGAGATCTTAGTTCTAGACAGAAGAATGCTTCCACCAGAAAAACCAGCAATGATTCTATTGAATTGCAAGTTAAGACTGCTGCCTAGCCTCTTTGCTCTCCTCATACTTCTAGATAAACAGGCAAAGAAGGTAGTTACAATTCAGGCTAGAGTGATTGATCTGCACTACCAAAGGGGAAATTGTGCTACTACTTTACAATGGAACTAAGCAAGAACATGTAGAACATGTTGGAACACAGGAGATACTTAAGGCCTCTCTTAGTAGTACCATGCCCTCTGATTAAGGTCAATGGAAAACTATAAAAACCCAGTCCAGGCAGTGTTACTAAAAGCTTAGACCCTTTAGGAATAAAGGTTTGAGTCACCTCACCAGGTAAAGAACCATGACCCTGAGGTGCTTTGAAGAACATAAGGAATATGGAATGGCTAGTGGAAGAAGGATAGTGGAAGTATTACTAACTTTATATCATAATATGTACACTATGGAGTATCAAGAAAAGTAAACATCACTCAGGACATTTTTTTCTTTTCCTCTCCTGAGGAAGGTTTGGTGCATTTTCAGTTGTACAGAGGACAGTTGTAACATGTGAGGCAGAATTTTGATCTTGTTATTGTATTTATTGGATATGAAGTATCATTTAGGGAGATGCATGGGGGTTTCAGGTTGACTAGGGATGGAGCTGTGATGATTAATTTTATGTGTCAGCTTCAGTAGGACATGAAAGACCCAGATAACCCGTAAACATGATTTTGGGGTATGTCTGTGAGGGAGTTTCCAGAAGGGATTATTAGCATTTGAATTGTTGGACTGAGTTAAGCTGATTGCTCTTCCCAAAGTGTGTGATTATCATCCAATCCATTGAGGGTGTGAATAGAAATAGGCAGAAGAAGGTCAAATTCATTCTCAATTGAGCTAGTACATAAATATTCTCAGACCTTAAGACTCAGACTGAAATCATCCTCATGAGCTCTTTTATTCTCAGGCCTTTGAACTACATACACTATTGACTTTCCTGGAGTCTCCAGCTTGTAGACAACAGATTGTTGAATTTTTCAGCCTTAGTAATTGCATGAATCCATACTTGAAACATTTTATAATACATCATATATATATATATATATATATATATATATATATATATATAGTACTTATCTATTCTGTTTCTCTGGGTAAGCTTGACTAATATAGTTCTTGGGATAAATACATCTAGGAGAAGTAAAGGAAGCAGGATTGAAGAAGGGGAGGAATGGAGATGGGGCAAAAGGAGAAGTTACGTAACAGCACAGTCATATACTGCCTTAGTGTAACCCATGGAGTGTTATAAAACTGGGATTGCCTTCAGAATTGTCACAATTTGGGGTAGGAAGATGATCAGTCTTGAATGCAGGCTTTCCAGAAATGGAAATCCAATCTTTCAAAAGATGACTATCTTTACAGCCAAGGGCTAGTCTCCAAAATAAACTTCCTAAGGCTGAGAATTATTATTATTACTATTATTATTATTATTATTATTATTTTAGTTTTAAAGGAAGACCTGACTGATAGAGAAATATTTGTGAAAAGTACCTAAATCTGAAGCTTTTCAGCTTCAGCTTCACCTGGTTCTTTGTGTGTCTCAGGTCAGTGGACCAGAAGACAAGGAAAAAACAAAATATCCTATTGGCAAACAGAAACAGCTGTGATTATCACAGGGAGCTGGAATTGCTAGTTCACAATGGATGCATGTGTGAACTTGAGGTATTTGATGTGCCATTTCTCATTACTTCCACACCTAGTGAAAATGGTGAGTGAGGAACACAGGAAATATGAAATAATAAGCAAAGACTCAGATCACACAGGCATGAAAGTTTATAGCACATACCCAGGGAAACAAACTTCTCCAGCAGCATATCTATCTCATGATGAAAAACAAAACTGTATCCTCTCTATCCCACATCTGACTTCAGGCAGATTTTTGCATACATTGTTTCCTTGGATGCTTGAACTCACTTTGGCTTTATAGAGTTTTGTCTCTAGTGTGAGTACTGCATCTCTGCCCCCTATTCTCAGGATTTACAGACCCTACTGATAGATAGTCGCAGAACTTGCATAGGTAACTCTCAGATTGCATAGCATCCCAAATGCCAAGATTCTGCCAGTGGGAGAAAATACTTAATGAATAAATGTTCCCATTTCCTATTATTTAGTCAGATAATTCTTTTTTTTTTTTAGATTTTATTTATTTATTTATTTGAGAGAGAGAGCATGAACTGGGGGCAGGGGTGGGTGGCAGAGGGCAGAGGGAGAAGCAGACTCCCTACTGAGCAGGATGCTGAATGTAGGGCTTGATCCCAAGACCCTGAGATCATGATGTAAGCTGAAGACAGAAGGTTAACCCACTGAGCCATGTAGACACCCCTTAGATAGTTCTTAAAGACATTCTTTATATATTCAGGAGGTCTCAGAGGAGTTGAACCTTGTTACACACAGAGCCATTTGATTAATGGATTTTGATATCAAGGTCTAAAGTATGAATCTTACAGCAAAAATGTCTTTACTCTAGTGACAACCTGAAAGCTGTGTTTTCATGAGTTCTAAAACTAAATCTAATTATGTTGTCTTGAAACATTGGAGAATTCTAAGATTTCTGTTGTTCAAATGTAAAACTTTTTTTTTTTTCTGTTTCTAATGTGAGAATTTCAGTTGCTCATTTACTTCATCGGTCTTTTCTGTGACAGTCTGCCCTTTGGTAAGAGTGTGTCATTGAAGGGAGATAAAACTTTGAAAACTGACTTCTTTTGAAGCCAAATACTCTTGTTCTTCACTTTGTGCACTGAACTATGATCACTTCCATACTCCCCTTTATCACTGTATAGCAAAGAACACTCACTAAGTTCAAAGAAAGCTCTACCACATGGATGAAAAAAAGCAGATGCATCAGAGAATGAGATTCCAGGAGATATACATGCTACTTCCATGTTCCTATTCTTTCTCCTCTGGAGATTTCAATGGGAACTACTTCATCCAGTGAACAACACATACTGAAAACAGAGCAACCTAAAAAACTTCTTTTTAATTCTCTGGAAACTTGAAACCTACTTGTATGGTCAAAAAGTTATGCCATTTAGAATCAGTTTATTTAATTAGAAATAAAAATCACATATTTATTCATTTACACCTTTCAGATTTCAAGGATCTTTAGTAAACATATTATTTAATGAAAATATAAAGAAATCATTGATCATAAAACTTGAAAAACAATTTTGTAAACAATTTTATGAATTGTTTTTCAATTTTTCAATCACAAATTTAATATTGTAGTTATTTTTACAATAAATGCTTTTCAACTATGATTATCTTAACCTCTAAAAGTATTGTTTAATTTTATTTTATTAGATAAATTCAGGGCACTTTAATAATTTAGATAATCTAATTTGAAATAGTATTTTTCAGTTTAAATACTGAGTCTTTCAATGTATCCTCCTTTCCCTCTTCTTAGAAGATCTAGGCACAGTGAGAAGGTAGCCATGTATAATACAAGGAAAGACACCTCAGAAGAAACCAAACCTGCAAACAACTTGATCTTGGTCTTCTAGTTCCAAGAACTGTTAAAAAATAAATTTCTATTGTTTAAGCCACCCAGTCTGTAGCATTTTATTATGGCAACCCTAGAAAAACAATACATCTAGCCTGAGATATTTATTGATACGCATCAGATAATGCAAATTAAACCCACAAACTCATAAACACCCTAATCAAAGTATAAGAAATAATAAGTCTGACAGTACTGAGGTTTAGAAAGAAAGTTGACTAATTAGTGTTCTTATACATTATTTTTTTTTTTTTTTTTTTTTTTTTTTAAATTTTTTTTTTTATTTTTTTCAGCATAACAGTGTTCATTATTTTTGCACCACACCCAGTGCTCCATGCAATCCGTGCCCTCTACAATACCCTCCACCTGGTGCCCCCAACCTCCCACCCCCCACCCCTTCAAAATTCTCAGATCGTTTTTCAGAGTCCATTGTCTCTCATGGTTCACCTCCCCTTCCAATTTTTATTGATGAGAGTATAAACAAATGTAGTATCTGGAAAATTCAAAAAGAGTAAGTTAGAGAATAATTATTTTTTACTCAAATTCTACTTTCAGACATATATTCTAGAGAAATATTTGCCATTGAATACAAGGAGTCATACTCAAGGATATTTTATTACAGTATCATTATTTTATAATAGCAAGATGTAAAAATAATGGAAGAGTTCCTCAATCAGAATACTATTGTCAGTTGAGTGGAATAAAGTATATATATTTAAATTAACATAGAAAAATTTCAAACCTAATCAAGGGGGGAAAAAAGAGATAGTAAAATCAGATATACCAGGTGATCCCATTTCTTTTTTTTTTTCTAAAGATTTTTAAAAATTTATTTGAGAGAGCAAGGAGAGAGCACGAGGAGGAGGAGGGACAGAGGTAGAGGGAGAAGCAGACTCCCTGCTGAGCAGGGACCCTGATGTGGGTTTCCATCCCAGGACTCCAGGATTATGACCTGAGCTGAAGGCAGACGTTTAACTAACTGAACCCTCAGGTGATGTCATTTTTATATATTTAAACATGCGAAATGTACTTTATATTGTTTTTAAATAAATACAATTCAAACATATATTGTTCATTATAAGATGATCTAGAAGTGTCAATGGGGAGTGAGTAAAAATTGTGTAAAAATAGTGTAAAAATAGAAAGACATGTATAAAAATGCTACACATAAAATTCAGGCTGGTGGTTGATACTGAGGCAGACTGGGTGTTTGAGGTATGGGGGTCACAATTTAGTGATACATTTAAGATGCATATGTTAGAAAGAGAATCTCTAAAATAAAAAGAATCTGAAATAATTGTGGCAAATCACACACATACACACATACACAAGCAACTTTACAGGTATTTTAACTCTATAGAGGATATATAGCTGTACCTTTAAATTATTTTCTGTAACTTTTCACTGATTTAGAGAAAATTTGTTATGCAATATGATTTTAGTGGCACCTGGGTGGTTCAATAGGTTAAGCAGCTGTCTTTGGCTCAGGTTATGATCCCAGGGTCCGGGGATCGAGCCCCATGTCAGGCTCCCTGCTCAGAGGGAATCTGCTTCTCCCTCTGCCTATCCTTCAGCTTATGATCTCCCTCTCTCTCTCTCTCTTTCTCTCTCCCTCATTCTCTCAAATAAGTAAATAAAATCTTTAAAAATAATAACAATAATTTTTGAAAAGGAAACTCAGCTATTTTGTCAGCTGAGACACAATAGCATTTGATGTTGGGATACTGTCTGATAAAAGATGTTGAATTCCTCCTCACTCCCCATTGACACTTCTAGATCATCTTATAATGAACAATATATGTTTGAATTTCAAGACATTTGACCATATATTTCCCTTCATGTTCACTTTGAATTATGACTCTCTTTCTTGGAAAATTATATGTGAGATGAAATGGTAGTATTAAATTCAGAACTCTGACTAGAGCTTGAAGAATAACCATGTTACAGAATAAGTAGGCCAAGGTGATAATCACTTGGGGGAAATAGACAAAATTCCTAGACACTGGACTATCAACAATAACCTTATTATATCATACCTGGATGCAATGACTTGAGGTAATTGTAATTCTGTACCTCTCTAACCAGAGAGCTGGTGATTCTGTTTGCTGGTGCATTATTTTTGTTTGCTTTTGTCTGCTCTTTAGACAGCATCATTAAAGTATAATTAATATACAAATAAATGCAAATATTTAGTGTGTGCAATTTGATAAGTTTGGACATATGCAAACACCCATGAAATCATCACAAACACCAAATATATATATGTATATATATAAAATATATTTTGAAATATATTTATGCATATGTATAAATACCTCCCAAAATTTCCTTGTGTCTCTTTGACTTTATTTCTTTATTTTTATTTTTTTGCCCAATCTCAGTTTTAAAATTTTATTTTATTTTTTCAATGGTCCAAGATCCATTGTTAATACACCACAGACTTAAGAGAAAGAAAAGAAAAAAAGAAAAAAAGAAAAGAAAACCCTGCTATCTATAACAACATAGACGAATCTGAAGGACATTAAGCTAAATGAAATAATCCAGTCTAGAAAGACAAATAATGCATAATTCTACTTATGTGAAGTGTCTAAAATAATTAAACTCATAGAAACAGAAAATATAATAGTAATTACCAGGGGTTGCAGGTCAGAGAGTGTTGTACAATGGATATACAGTATCAATTTTGCTAGATTTGATAAATTCTAGAAACTTGTTGTTGCATTTAAGAATAGTTTTTAATCATAAGCAGGAATATCTTTGGCTATATAGAAAAAGTATGTGGATGTTCATATGTACCTGACAGATAAGGAAAATATACTAGATAAAAATTAAGATGTCTTCCAAGTCTTTGCCTGGGTTGTGACTATTTGATCCTAATTTAGATATGACAAAAGCTAAGGCTATTATATTGACTGTTACAGGAGTTAAAAATTCAATAACAATAGACATAGACTCAAAACTGTTGGTCCTACCCATGATGGTGCTTTCTAGAGTCACTGATTCAACAATTTTTTTTTTTTGGTCAAAACTATTTTAAGTTTCTGTTTTTAAGCTACTTAAAAGAGTCTTGCTCTTAAAAGAGTATCTAGAACATAATAGGCTTTCAAGAAATATGCTTTGACACAGAACTAGAACAAATAACTCTAAAATTTGTATGTAACCATATAAGACACTGAATAGCAAAAATAAGTCTTAGAGAAAACAAAGCTGAAGGTACCACAATCCCAGATTTCAAGATATACCATAAAGCTGTAGTCACCAAAACAGTATGGTACTGGCACAAAAAATAGACACACATATCAGTGAAACATAATAGAGAGCCCAGATATAAACCCATATGCTTATGGTCAATTGATGAAAGACAAAGGAGACAATAAAATAGAATGCTAAAAAGACACTTTCTTCAACAAATGATGCTGGGAAAACTAGACACCTACGTGCAAATGAATGAAACTAAACCACTTCCTTATAATAATAATCTTTTGCGCAAAAAAGGAAGCCATCAACAAAAGTACAAGACAACCTACTGAATAGGAGAAGATATTTGCAAATGATATATCTGATAAGGGTTTAATATCCAAAATATAGAAGAAACTTATCCAACTTAACACCAAACCTCCCCAAACAATTCGATTAAAAATGGGTAGAGGACCCGAATAGACATTTTTTTCAAAGACTTACAAATGGCCAAAAGACACATGAAAAGATGCTCAACGTGCAAATGATTTTGTTGCAATTTTAACAGGAAGTCACATGAAATTTTTAAGCAGAAGCATAAATAGTTGAGATAAGCAGTAACAATATCAGCGCTGTTGTTCCTGTTGTAAGGCGACTAAAGGATAATGGTGTGGGACAAGATTGAGGATTTTTGGTCTTTCATTTTATAACTGCGTTTAGGTAGTTTCTATAAACCTTTCTTTCACGCATCAGATACTATTGTTTTCCCACAAAAGCACCTGAATTTATACACTCAATAACATGCATTTTCTTGGTCCATTTATTAATTATTTAATGAATAGGGTAATGGTTTTTTTGAACTACTAAATTAAACTGAACTGCATATATAGTACATATATGCATATAAATGTATGTATACATATATACAGTACAATGCGTGTGCATGTATATACATATAAATAAATAAGTACAAATATATTTGACCTGCTCTATCCATGAATATTTGTACTGTGTATGTTGTCTATTTCATTGCTTGATCAATTAATTAGCCAGTCCCATTGATCTTGCTGCAAGGTAGACCCTAAACTGCTATTGGGAAGACTGAGTCACTATTGCTGCTTAGAAGGGAAGATAGGCTGAGACTTGCTTTTCTCCCTTTTTTGGCTTAGTAAACTTATTTCTCAGCTAGTTGTTTTTGTTTTGTTTTGTTTTTGTTTTTGTTTTGTTTGTTTTCTTAGTATATCTGCAGTTAGTAAGAAGAGTTTGTAGAAAGTTAAGAGTTTTATTGTCTCCTCTCTAATGTTCCCAGCATGCAGAATAAATTGTTCCCGAGCCATTTGGGTACCACAAGTATATTTCAGATGAAAATTAAATGCCTAAAATGTTTGGCAAAGGGATATAAGACTCTTTGCTGCAAATATCTTTCCCCACTCTGATATCTCTTCATAGGTTCAACTGAAATTTATGGCCTTATTAATTTAATAATATCTATCAAAATATTTTTAAGTATTCAGTATCCTAAGATAAAAAAGCAAAATTCAACATTAGAATTATACTTGCATAGACAAGCACACTCACAAGAATAACATATTTACTTAAAATTGCTCCATATAAAAATATTCTTGTGTTGAAAGCAAAGGAGAATTTATTACATGGTTAAATCAATGTTAAAATGTATTTGTAAAGCCATATATCAGATAAATCTAATACAACTAATGAAATTCTATAGCACGAACTCTCTCTTCCTTGTAGCAATATATTATTTAAAAGCTGTGGAAACTAAGTGTTTTAATGCACATAGTGCTGTTGATCATTATAGGTTTTTGACATCTTAAAAACAGGTTGTGTTTACATCATGGGGATAGGGAGATAAACAAACACATTGAAACCTAAAGTTTCCTCTGAAATACACGTTTTCATTTTATAGGTGTTATTATGAGCAGCAAGCTTTTCACAAATGATTAGGCTCAGGCTGAAATGGTATTGAATGACTTTTGCTTGAATTTGCAGGGCTGTTAAAATTGTTGACAGCTTTTTTTCAGTAGAAGTACAATGGCATTAAAGGAGATGACAGAATACATTGTC
This sequence comes from Lutra lutra, assembly GCF_902655055.1. Lineage (NCBI taxonomy): Eukaryota > Metazoa > Chordata > Mammalia > Carnivora > Mustelidae > Lutra > Lutra lutra. The sequence goes on along the minus strand of NC_062287.1, from coordinate 33,323,024 downwards.
CCTTTTTATAGCCATAAATTCTGTTGCTAGGTGTGTATGTGTAAGAACAAGGGAAATTTGAGAAATGTCATACCTTATTTCAAACTCCTTACTCCTTAATGATTAAGGATTACCTGCCTTGATCTCATTAGCCCACCTGGGGTTGCCCTTTGTCTCCATCCTCAATACAAGAGCAACCTATTCTGTTTCCCACCCTCAGTCCTATTCATTTCAGCAGTAACTGATTGAGGTTTTATTATATCCAGGACAAAATGCCAGACACTGAATATTCAAAAATGATCAAGTCTTTGTGACAACATAGATATACTGGGTATTGTGCTAAGCAAAATAAGTCAGAAAGAAAGACAAATACCAAATCATTTATACAGGCAATCTAAAAACAAAACAAAACAGAAAACAAATGAACAAAGAAGAAGGAAACTCATAAATACAGAAAATAAACAGGTGGCTGACAGAGGGGAGGGAAGTGCTGGATGAGCAACATAGGTGAAGGGGATAAAGAAGTACAAACTGCAGTTATAAAATAAATAAGTCATGGAGGGGTGCCTGGCTGGCTCAGTCTGTAGAACATGAGACTCTTAATTTCATGGTGGGGAGTTCAAGCTCTACTTTGGGGGCAGAGTGTATTATAAATCAATCAGTCAGTCAGTCATGGAGATGAAAAGGAAATATATTCCTTTTCATTTATTCCTTTTCCTTTATGAAATACATTTCATAGGAAATATATTCAATAATATTATAATAATGCATGGTGACTTATGGTAATTATGCATATTGTGGTAATCTTTGCATAGATTGTGTAGAATTGTCAAATCATTATGTTGTGCACACAAAACTAATGTAAACATGTAGGTCATCTATACTTCAATAATAAAAATTTTTTTAAATGATCAGCTCATGGCCCCTGTTCTTAAGTTTCCACATAATCATTTGAATATACACATATATTACAAATATTTTCTTTGTAAAAAAGTGAGTGGAAAGATGGAGGCATGCATACAGTGTTATAGCAATGTAAATAATGTTTCTCTTTGGAAGACTTAATCTGCTTTTTAAGGTCAAGTATTGATAATTGGTTATTAATTAATGTATTGCTTTTCTTAGCTACATGTAATACAGATAATTAAACATTTAGGTTCCTTACAGAAAGAAGTGAATAATTTAAGGAAATTAATTTAAAGAATTCCATGGAAAAATGATATAATGCTTTTAATATAGAATAAAGAAAGAAGTTTTTATTCTATAATTCCACCATGTAGGCCACTTTCTATGTATTTGGAAGAAATGATTACTTTATATATTATTCTTAATTTAACTTTACATTGATAGTTATTTAATTCCATAAACATGAAAATATATACTAGATATAGTGAACTAGAAGGAGGGTAGTCCAACATTGGAATATCATGTTATTACAAAAGAATAGCATATCAATCTAAGAAGCAAAATTTGATATGTTTAATTAGTACAACAATATGATTTAAATATTTAAGAGTTCAAAATATTTTCTTAAAATACTAGGTTACTAAATTTATAGATGGGTTCATCTTATAGATTAAAGAGAAGGAGTATTTTCTGGAAGCACCCTCACAGTCCTCCTAAGATACACCATGACCTACGCATAAACAGAATTTTGCTCCTGATTATTACATCATAAATTCATGGATAAATCAATAAAGATTGACATTGTTAACCCATGAATATTGCCATTATAGTCTTTAATATTTAATAAATAATAATGCAGGTAATCTCTTAGGTATGCAGAGGCATTTTTAAGATTCTTGTTTTAGTAAAGTGTTACTGAAATATAAAACACATGAAAATAATATATGAAATAATGCAATAGGCATAGAAAATTTTTGTGTATGTCTTTAGTGGAGTTCTTCAGCAGATACATGAACTACAATAAAAGCAAGAGGGCCATCAGAACTTGGACATAATTATCTTATTTAATTCTTACCATAATCCTGGGGCACCTGGATGGCTGAGTTGGTTGAGTGTCTGCCTTTGGCTCAGGTTATCAGGGTCCTGGGATCAAGCCCCAGAGGGCAGGCTTCCTGCTCAACAGGGAGTCTGATTGTCCTTCTGCCCTCCCCCTGCTCATACTCTTTCTCTCTCTCTCTCAAATAAATAAATAAATACTTTAAAAAAATTCTTACCATATCTTTGACATTGATATAATCATCTTTATTTTTCAGATAAGGAACTGAGGTTGAAGAAATTCAAGTAATTATGTCCAAAATCCAAGAACCAGCAAGTAGCAGAAAAACGTAATGACAAAGAAGTCTTAGAAGTACTAAAGTGTACAGAAAAATTGAAACAGCACAAAACAAAAACAAATATATATATATATATATATATATATATACACATACATACAAATATATGTACACACACACACACACATATATATGTATATGTGTCTTCAGTCCTTGACTGAAGAAATCCTAGGAAAATATCAAGACTTCAAATTTTGGAGCTGTGGGATTAAATAATAATACACTTAAATTATAACTTCATATTTTACTACATACATAATTTTGACCATATTACTTAACCTCTTTGAACAACAGACTACTTATTTGAAAAAATATGCATCATAATAACTGTTTTCAGTTTAGCTGAAATTAATATAACATACACTAACCATTTATTAAAAGCTGATAACCAGTAACAATTAGTAGTTCCTTTTATTTCCCTCACTTTTGGAGAACATATAGTCTGATAAAGAAAATATAACTTGTACTCATGTAACTAAGATTCAGAAGAGAATGTGCATAATACTATAAGAAGAGTTTCAAAATGTTTTGAAACTTTTTTTCTAAGGATTATTTGGTTTCTATAGAGCATTGCTTTATTGTGGTTAGATGTTAATTACTTTGTGTATTTTTATATTCACAGTTTATTCTGTCTGCCTTACACATAGTGAAGAATTTGCAAGCTTCAACTCTATAAAACCTAGGTTCTAGCCCAATGTCTTGGATTCTTCAACCATTAAGGAATATTATTGCATATTACCTCTCTTTGTCTTTATTTTTTATATATAAAACTGAAGTTTTCTGCCAAATTGTATTCATAGAGATTTTGGGGAGAATAGGCAACTGGATGTGAAATCATTTAGAAAACTTAATAAGTTGATGAAATTACATTGATACCTTACATTTGATGCTAATAAAGTAATTCTTATTAATCCATGCATATTCTTAATTGTTAACTTGCCCAGGTAGTTGACTTTAGCTAAAAATAAGTCTTTCAGTGTGCTCATGAAATTCTTCAAGAAAAATATTATATCTTATAGCAAAGTATTTTACCCGACATTTTTCTCAAATGTCAGAATTTCAAATAGTCAAAGAACTTTAAATTTAAATGAGGGAAGATTTCACCACAGAAAGGCAAAACTGGTCTTTCAAAAAAGAAATGCAGCAATATTTAAAATGAAGTGTACTGATATCCACAAGTTACTTTGTGATACATCAAAACTGAAATGGATTTGTGAATGGATAGGATAAACAGATGGATACATATGAAGAAACCCATTTGAGCAAAGAATTAAGAGTAGAATTTCTATAGTGAGTATATACGTATTCATTCTAAAGTTCTTTGAATTTTCCTATGTGTTTGGAAAATTTTCATAATTACATTTTGAAAAAAACGGGGAATTCAGGTAAGAAAAAATAACTATTAGAATGTGTATCTATACCACACCCTATGGCTTTCACTATTTATTTCTTTCAACATTTGATATCATCCAGGGGTCTCCCACCACACCTCACCCACCTCACCTTACCTAACCTCCTTTTCCTTTCACTCTTTATTTTCTTCATAGCTTCAGTTTTCTCAGTGCTGTCTTCTTTCAGAGCTAACAGTTGCTTAATTTCCAGGTGATAGCACTTTTCTGTTGGGATATGTGTTGTATTAAACTCTATAACTTTCTCCCAACTACCTCTAACACAAATAACTATTGACATTGTGTCAGCAATCTTAAATCCATACATCCCCATAAGAAAACCTCTGAGACAAAGAAGAAAAACCAAAGTGGTGTAGGTATTTATCATTCTATAAGAAGACAACGTTCAAATTAAAATAGATATTTTTAGGAAGCTGTAATGATATATTGTGGCAAAGAATTTTAATAATTATTTACCAAATGTCTGTCTAATGAATTCCAGTATTTTGCCACACCCTTCCACAGTTTTTCCTCAGAGTGGGCTTCCCTTTATTTTAATTTTAATGTAGATGAATCAGCCAGTGGTAGACTGCTTTCATTATTGTTATTTGTTTCTCCTATTGTTGCAATTCTTTCTATAATTAAACATTTATCAAAAGTCTTCCATATGGTAGTATACCTACTCTAAATAAGCATGTTTTGATGTATATAGTGACAAGTTTTAATTTCTTTCTGTGTTTGATGTTATTTCTCTTTTTTCTCTTTTTATTTTTTTAAAGATTTTATTTATTTATTTGATAGAGATTACAAGTAGTCAGAGAGGCAGGCAGGGAGAGAGGAGGAATCAGGCTCCCCACTGAACAGAGAGCCTGATGCGGAACTCGATCCCAAGACCCTGAGACCATGACCTGAGCTGAAGGCAGAGGCTTTAACCCACTGAGCCACCCAGGTGCCCCTCTCTTTTTTCTATTTAAATAAAATCTTGTATTTAGCACTCCCAGTTTTCTGTGTTTTTTTTTTTTCTTTTAAACTACCATCAGTAATATGTGATGAAAAGACCTCTGTAATACAAGTCAGAAGGCAGAATTTCTAGGAAATAGTCATACCTTTTAATAATTTTAATAGTTATTTTGAGCTACAAAAATAATTTAACTTTTGACTTCCCTTTTTAATTTTTTTCATTTATTAATTAAGAGACTAACCTGGATGATTTCTAATGTTAATCCCTGTTCTATAATTTTGTCTTTTTTATGACTGAAATCCTTTTTTGTGCAAAGCAAGCATTAAATGTCCAGAGGAAAACAATCAAAATCAATTTCTAATTGCATTCAATAATAAACTTAAAAATAAAATAAAATACAAAATTCTATTTACACAATAACTTTTCTACTTCTTAATTATTTTAAACATTTTATTTATTTATTACAAAGAGAGAGAGAGAGAGGGACCCTGAGATCATGACCAGAGCCGAAGGCAGATGCTTAGCTGACTGAGCCACTCAGGCATACCTGCTTATTTCTTAATTTTGATAATTATTTAGTATTAGTATTTTCAGTATTTTCTGTTATTCAGTTAACTATAACAGCCATTACAAAGTTTTCAGGGGATCAGTACATTCTAAACTCTATTTCTAGAAATATCCTTTTAAATAAAAAATTTTTTTGATAGTATATTGGGATAAGGCATATACCAAAAGGAAAGGTAGATAGTTCTTCATTTGGGAGGCAAATTGAAATAATAAAAGACTCTGAAAAAAAAACTCCTTCCCATAGTGTAAAAATAAAAAAATGAATGAATGAATACATAAATGAATGAATAAGACACAGCATGGCACAATGGGAAGAGTACAGTTTGTGTTCAAAACTCAGTTAAGATAATTGGATGGTGTGTGCCTTTAAGGAGAGTAACTTCTCTGAACTTGATTACAATATTAATATTGACTTCTCATAATTGGCTTATGTATTGGAAATAATATATTTGAAATATATTTGACATAGGGTGTTATTACATAAAAAAACATTAAAATCAGCTCAGAATATGATCTCAAATTTTGGTAGTAATGTTCAATGGCAATAGTACATTAATCAAATAAAGCAACTGCAGATAAAACTTTTTTGAAAGGATGATGTCAAAACTCTTCAGTCTGGCTGAAGCAAATTTAATGAGTAAATTGTAAATAACATCAAATTACTTTTTATTGAGTTATGTTCCTATATTTTACAATGGATGTGTCCACTGAAAGAGTTCCACATAAATATACCAAGTAAAGGTGAATATGGTCTTTATTCCAGGTATTCATTTTTTTTCTAACACCTTAGGCATATTATGCTTATAACTTTTTGAATTTTTCCCAAATATATCATATTTCCATGCACTTCATAAAACCATATCTGTCCCCTCCCCAGTTCCAGAGCATAAGACACTCAGTGTCCTGCCTGTTCTTCAATAGTCATTTTCTCTTATCTATTTATTATTCTTTCATTCATTTACTTATCCATTTACACTACAGTTACTTCCTAGTCTAATAGTCTATTTACATCCCTGGTCCCCCCTCCCACTCACATTTACCTTGAGTCCATTAAGGTGAGAAGGTATATCATAACTTCCTGAGTATTTCTGGTATTTTTTTTTAATTACACAAAATAAACACTCAATATAGCATAGTGATTAAGATAATCGAGTTTGACATTTATTAAAGGGATTCATTTCATTTTACATATTTATTTGAGAAAGAAAATGAGTCAGGGGCAGGGGCAGAGGCAGAGGGAGAGGAAGAAGCAGACTCCCCACTGAGCAGGAACCCAGATGTGGGGCTTGATTCCAGAATGCTGAGATCATGATCTGAGCCAAAGTCAGACACTTAACCAACTGAGCCACCCAGGTGCCCTGAGACCCAGTAATACATTGACATTAAGTTTATGTTACTATAACTTCTCACCTTTTAGAGAAAATATGAGCTCTTCAACAAATGTTGGACAAAAGGTATACTTTAGAATAAAGTAAATTTAGACACCTTGCTTCACAACCTAAATAAAATTAAATACAATTCTTTATTTTTTTTAAGTTTTATTTAAAGTCCAGTTAGTTAACATACAGCATAATATTAGTTTCAGGTGTACAATAGAGTGATTCAGCACTTCCATACAACACATGGTGCTTATCACAATACATGCACTCCTTATCAAAACACACACAATCCCCATCATCTATTTGAGCCATACCCCCCACCCATCTTCCCTCTGGTAACCATCAGTTTGTTCTCTATAGTTAAGATGCAAACCAAGAAACAGACTCTTAAAATTAAATACATTTCACTTTCCTTACACAAATAAATAAGTCTACCCACAAAGAGAAATCACAAAGTTAGTAAGTAAATGGAAGTGTGGAAGAACATAATCAAAAATATATAACACATAAAGTTTTAATATCCAAAATGATAAGTATAAGGGAATAGACAAAAATCGGCAAAGTTTATGATCATGCAATTAATATAGAAAAACTATGCAAAATAAGTGTATGAAGGAAATGTATTCATCTACATTAGTTGTAAGAGAATGCTAGTTATGATAAATATAAGTGAACACAATATAGTATGTATGACAGTGATGTATGATACACAATAATATATGATAATATGATAAATATACTTGGTAATAATAATTATATTTTTAAAATATTTGATAATATATGTATAATTCATATCAAAATATATAATATACTTTAAAACATTTTGATAATATATACATATTATATATTATATATTTTGTAAACAATTTAATAACATATATACACATATAAAATATGTATTTTGAAACAATTGGATATTAAATGGATATGTGTGTGTGTGTGTGGGTGTGTATAATCATTTGATCCAGAAATCCCATTTCCTTAATATAATCTATAGAAAATAAATAAATGCATGAAAAATGTTTACAAATTGAAGTATTTAAGTTAAGGGAATTGGAACTGATAAGCAGTCTATTTTCTTTTAAAAAAAAATTTTTATTCATTTATTTGAGAGAGAGAAAGGGAGAGAGTACAAGCAGGGGGAGAGGCAGAGAGAGAGGGAGAAGCAGACTTCCTGCTGATCTGGGAGCCCAATGTGGAGCTTGATCCCAGGACCCTGGGATAATGACCTGAACCAAAAGCAGATGCTTAACTGACCACGCCACCCATGGACCCGAGTAGTCTATTTTTTTGATGAACCACAATCTATGTGTATGTTTGTGTGGCATTGGTATCAAACTTGTACAAAAGACTTTTAAGACAATGGCCTTAGTAAAAGACATGTAGATGACCTTTGGAGTTTTTTGTTTTATCATAATACATTAGCAATGATGTGAGTTTGTGTTTGCCAAAACTGAAATCAACAACATAAGAAACAACAGAGATTGGCAAGATTATGGAGAAAGGGGAACCCTCTTGCACTTTTATTGGGAATGCAAACTGGTGCAGCCACTCTGGAATACAATATGGAGGTTTCCCGAAAAAATTAAAAATATAATGATCCTATGAGAGGCATCTGGAGGTTCAGCTGGTTAAGTGTCTGACTTTGGGTCAGGTCATGATCTCAGAGTCCTGGAATTGAGTCTGGTGTGGGGCTCCTTGCTTAGTGGGGAGCCTGCTTCTCCCTCTTCCTCTGCCACTCTCTCTCTCTCTCTCTCTCAAATAAATAAATAAATAAAATCAAAACCAAAACAAAACAAAAACACTACCCCATGATCTATCAGTGATACTACTAGGTATTTATCCAGAGAATATAAAAATACTAATTCAAAAGGATACATGCACGGTGATGTTTATAGGATCATTATCTACATCAACCAAATTATGGAAACAGACCAAATGTCCATTCACTGATGAATGGATAAGGAAGATGTGGTATGTACATGCAATGGAATATTATTCAACCATAAAAAAGAATGAAATCTTGCCATTTTCAATGACATGGATGGAGCTAGAGAGTATAATGTTAAGCAAAATAAGTCAGAGAAATATCATATGATTTCACTCATATATCAAATTTAGAAAATAAAATAAATGAGCAAAGTCAAAAAAGATCAAGAGGCAAACCAAGAAACAGAGTCTTAATTTTAGAGAACAAATTGATGGTTATCAGTGGGGAGATCAATAGGGGATGGGTTAAATAGATGATGGAGATTAAGAAGGGGGCTTATAATGAGCAATGGGTGTTGTATGGAAGTACTGAATCACTCTATTGTACACCTGAAACTAACACTGCACTGTATGTTAATTATTTGAATTTAAATTAAAAACTTATAAAACAAAAAAGAACTGTAGATCACCAATGGATTGTACAGATATGTCCTTAGAGCCATAAACCCTCACCTAAATGACCGTACTAAGCATAGACAGAGCTCACTTACTTTATTATACATACCAAGATTGGCTAAAATGTTCATTACAATTATCTTAATACTCACCTGTTGATTAATATCTTTATCTTTCTATCTCAATTAAAAGGATATGGTTTAAACAATTGTCCAACATTAATATTGTATGTTCAAAAATCTGGAAGTCTAAGTTAAGTTGGCCATTTGAGGGTTAATTATTTGGCTCAAAGACATACTTCCTTGGAAAGGAGTGCAGTTTCTGTGGTTAGATACAAACAAATGATTGCTTCTTTGCTGGACAAGCACTAATCTTATGTCAATGTAGAAAGACTATAATGTGCCTGACATTCCAAATGGCTGTTTGTCAACTAGAAAGTTTTCTGGGGAAAAAGAAAAAAAAGGAGGGGGACTATTGTACATTCTTTTTCTTTAACTCAAAGAAAAGTGTATGGTTTGTGGATCAGGCCCCATAGGAAAAACAAAACAAAACAAAACAACGACAAAAACAGAACAAACCAAATAACTTTGCTGACCACTCACACAGACTTTGTCTTTTTCACTTAGGTATCTGCAAAGCATAGCTTTATTTTATTTTATTTTATTTTTTATTTTTGTAAAATTTTTTTTGTCTTTTCTTCAACCTATCATTTTGTGTTTGTAGGGGTAAAAGTCTTTATTCTAGCTAGATGATTAGATTCCACTTAGGGAGAGCCAGCCCTACACAATGACACAAAAGGCATGTCAGCAGTATTCACCTTTTCAGTTAGGCACTGCAAGAGCACAAATGGTTTGGATCAGAGCTATGGACACAGAAAAGGCAGTTGAGATGAAGATAAATGAGAAATATAAAGACTCAACTAACACAAATTATTTTTTTTTACGGTAAAACACAGGTAGTATACAGCAATGCTTAAGAACTGAGACTTTGATGTCAGACAGAAGTTAAAACCCTATCTGACTGCTATTACTGAACTTGAGTGATTTACTCAATCTTGTTAATTTCTGTTTCTTCATTGGCAAATGAAATGAATTATACATCACAGTGTTTTGAAGTGAAAGATAATAGAAGACAAAAATTTCTGAGTCCAATGTATGACATTAAAACATACCAGTTGTTACTTTTACTATTATTATAAACATCATGAACTCATAGGAATGAATACCACTAGTCATTATTTAAAACTTTTACTGCAAAAGTTTTATCCAAAGGGTATTTGTCTCCACTGAAGGACTTCCGTATAATAAAATATCAAGTGGTATCTAAGGGTAAATTAATTATAAAGTGTCATTCTCCTATGTTACCTGTATTACAAAATGGCAATCACTAAAATATATTATTCTGCCAGGATATTTTTTTTTTCCTTTCATGTGGAAACATTACAAAATCTCAGATGCCTTGTTTTCATTAAAACTATGTAAGTTCTCACTCTACTATGAAAACATTGAAGTGCTAGTTAAAATAATTATGTTTGAATGTTACAAATTAAAATGTAGGGGCACCTGGGTGGCTCAGTTGTTAAGCTTCTGCCTTTGGCTCAGGTCATGATCCCAGGGTCCTGGGATTAAGCCTTACCTCAGGCTCCCTGCTCCGTGGCGAGCTTGCTTCTTCCTCTCCAAACCCCTGTTTGTGTTCACGCTCTCGCTTTCTCTCTTTCAAATAAATAAATAAAAATCTTTTAAAACTAAAAATAAAAAAAAACAAAAGTTTACTTTTTAAAAAACTTTTTTTCTAATCTAAATATATTACAGAATGATCCTTGTACATAACAATATATGGGTAAATATAAAGAATTTTTTGTAAAACTATAGAAGAATTGCACGTTATATACAAACTTATGATTGTCAGTATTCCTTTATGTGTTTGCATTTATTTATGTCAAGAGATGAATCAAAAAGTAAGCAAAAAGGTTAAATTTTTTTCCTAGAAATTTTCACTGAAAATACACATCCGTAAAAATAAAATCCTAGAGCTGAATATTATTCTGATTAAACAGCCCTCCATATTGAATAATTGGAATCTCTGGATACAGATATATTCTGATAATAAATGCAAATTATGTTGAGCACTACTGTGTGCTGAAAATAAAAAATACAAAAGTCATGATGTATACATTTGACACAATCCCATGAGTCTCCCACAAAATCTATCTTGTGATTTGCCCTGTTGTAACATGCTACTATTCCATTAACTTTGTTTTCACATTTTCCTGTGTCCTCACACTATTTTTGGTAACTGAATTTCTACATTTTCGGTACTGCCTGAGAATACAGTTTGATAGGCTTAACTTTTCTCAGTATGGAAAATGTTTAAGTCAATAAAACTCAGTGATATCCAGCATAATGTTGGAATAAAATCTATTTGTTTAATAGCAAGTTATCTATCTATGTAGATTTTCTGTTTCACTCAGCTCCTGAATTCCACAGTCCTGCCTGTCTTTGATGCTAAGAGATTAGCTATGTTATTTACTACCCATATGTTCTAGTCTCCACTTACTCTCTGTGAGACTGGATTTCCACACATTTCTGTCTTCAAACATTTCTTTAACCACATGTCACTTGACTCTAGGATTAGGAATTATTTTTTTTAATGTTTTAATGGTTTATCCAGATATTATTACAGGTTCAAGTTATTTCCATCATATAAAGTCCTTTCCATACTCTCTATTCCTACTATCTATTATCTCTTCTTTCTACATCATCCACCCTTTCAACAAGGTAGACTATACTTTCTTATTTCTGGGGTCACCATATACCCTGGGTTGGCTAAGATAGCTGTGATTTTATCTGTTTACCTGCTGAAGTTGTTGCCAACTTTCACTATCACTTTTAAAGCGTTCTGATTTAGGTGGTAATTATTAATCTGACCCTAATTATTCAGTGTATCCCATAAACCATTATCATTAGAGTCCTTTCCTTAGTAGCATACAGACTTTTGCTCACTAAAGTTACCAAAGATTCATATTTGCCAATGACAAACAACATTTCAGGCTTTATCTTACTGTATTCTTCTTTACTTGACACCCTGTACCATTCCCTCCCTCATAAGCCAATGACATCTTAGAGTCCATAATTTCACATTATCTTCATTCCTCTTCCTCTATGTCCATTTGTTCTAGTTCCCTCTTTCTCACACTACTTCTTCTCCTTGTCTTTTAAACACTAATATTACCTGAGATTATTTTTATCACCCTATTGTTCTAGTGTATATTTTCCTAAGATGAGTCCATAGCATTCCTCATTCCATCTACCTGTAGGCAGATAATTCCCAAATTAATGTATTCAATATATCTCCCTGTTTTACCTCTCTTTCAACAAATTTTATAGAAGTATTCTCCATACCTGTTGCTGCCCCTTGAATGGTAATAGCACTGTCTTGGGCTATTAACACAGTTTTATCACTAGTCTTTCTTTAGATTTAACCCTTTATAAATTGCCTTCTAACTAAAATGAAAGCATATTATTCTTGCTTAAAATATTTCAGTCTCTTATCTAGTTCTGAAATCCAAATTCTTATCATGGCAAATAAGATTTTTTATTATAGGAACATTGCTTCTCTTTTTAGTCTTCTCTTATTTCTCCACATGTTTTACTTTATATTATATTTGCTAACAAAGAGCTGCTTATATCTCACCACATACTCTAGGTTGTTTCTGATCTTCATGCCTTTATTCTTTCTTTCTCTCATTCCTAGATATTTAGTCAAATAGCTCATACTCATGCTTCATTACTAGGCCTAGACCTCACATATCAGTCATCCTGAGCGCTCAGGATGAATCAAATGCCTTTCTAAACCACCCATCATCTAATCCAAACTTCCACATGCAATCACCTCCACTACCTTGCACAAAACACATTGTATGGCTATGTTCATCAGCAGACTCAGCAAACTGTTTTTGTCTCAATTTCTTCAAGGAGCTCTTTTTTCCTTTTCTTTTCTTTTCTTTTCTTGTCTTTTTTTTTTCCCCCAACTTCATTGGAGCTCCTCTTTTAACTATGACTAGAGATTAGTCCTCTATTTCTCTCTAACATATGAAACAGTGGCTAAGCACACATCTGAGCAGAAGTGGCTGTATCAATAAAATCTGTATTTCCTTCTGGAAAATTATAGGGAATATGAAGATCCGTCATATTGGGGAAATTCACTGAAATCAAATCTTATATTTGTTTCAGGGACTTCTGATTATATATTAAAATGTTTAGAGAATTGTTTCATTAAAAACTAGTAAGATATGCTATTTATATACAGGAAGATCTGATCCAATGGTTATATCAGGTATGAGGTTAACATTTTATACAGTGATAATGGATTTGCATTAATGTACACCAATAAAAATATAACTTCTCGGGCGCCTGGGTGGCTCAGTGGGTTAAGCCGCTGCCTTCGGCTCAGGTCATGATCTCAGGGTCTTGGGATCGAGTCCCGCATCGGGCTCTCTGCTCAGCAGGGAGCCTGCTTTCCTCTCTCTCTCTCTCTCTGCCTGCCTCTCTGTCTACTTGTGATCTCTCTCTGTCAAATAAATAAATAAAAAATCTTTAAAAAAATATATATAACTTCTCTTAATTTAGTGTCACCCAAAATTTAGATTTTGATCATATTTACAATGAATTTATTGGTTAAAAAATTATTTTTCATACTGAAAACTTCCAAAATTATTTTATTATGTTTAAAAAATTATCTATAAAAATGATCTATCATGAAAGGAAATTTGAGAATTTTTTTAAATGTTTAAATTTTTAAAAAAATCTTCACTATATTGAGTGAAGAATTTAGAATCTGGATAAGTAGAATAAAATAACACATTAAAATTATTATGCAGGGTCTCCTGGGTGGCTCAGTTGGTTAAGCGACTGCCCTCAGCTCAGGTCATGATCTTGGAATCCCCGGATAGAGTACCACATTGGTCTCCCTGTTCAGCAGGGAGTCTGCTTCTCCCACTGACCTTTCTCCACTCGTGCTCTCTCTCTCTCATTTTCTCTCTCTCTCTCAAATAAATAAGTGAAATCTTTAAAAAAAGATTATGCAATTTTTACTCCCTAGATAGGAAAATGCCCTCAATTTATCAGATAGAATTCTTGTTGGTTGTAATAAACTATTTTTCTTACAACGTTTTAAATCAGTTGCTTTCATTGTTTCTTTTAAATTTGAATCTTCTAGAATACAACCTAATCATTGTCATGGACATCATTAAGTGATGCTATTTCTGTGCAGATGTAAAAATTATACTAATTCAATGTCTATCAGGTACTTTTGTGAGGGTGTTTGAATGCAGACAGGAATTTTATATATTCTCAGTGGCAAAAAACATAATTTCTCTCTTAGATATAAGTACAGTAATTTGGATCCTTGTTACTGTTTACTGCTATGTTCTATTACAAGAGTCTGCAGAACACCTAATATCAAGGCTCTCCTATATGCACAAATTTGATTACATTGTTTTTATTATTAAGACCTTTGGTAGGGGCACCTAGGTGGCTGTCAGTTAAACATCTGTCTTAGGCTCAGGTCATGATTCCAGGGTCCTGGGATGGAGCCCCATGATGGGCTCTCTGCTCAACAAAGATCCTGCTTCTCCCTCTCACACTGCCTGCCACTCCCCCTGCTTGCACTCTCTCTCTCTCTGTCAAATAAACAAATAAAATCTTTTAAAAAAAAAAACCTTTTGGTAAATGCCTCATTGTTTTAATATACTATAAGAATGCATATTAACTTTTTAAAAAATAAATTCCTAGATTTTATTCCTTTTTTAAAGATTTTATTTATTTATTTTCCAGAGGGAGAGAGAGAGGGTACAAGCAGGGGGATTGTCAGGAAGAGGGAGAAGCACGACCCCCACTGAGCAAGGACCCCCCCTGCCAAGCGGGACTCAATCCCATGACCCCGAGATCATGACCTCAGCCAAAGGAAGACACTTAACCAAGTGAGCCACTCAGGCACCCCTGTAAGTTAACTTTTTGATGTTAGTTTTGTTTTGGTTTGTTCTTGGAGAGACTGAAGCAGGGAGGTTTTACTTGAGTATAAAATAATCACTTGATAAAAACTGAGTAACAGCTATGACATTACTTGATTTGTATTACACTCTGGTAATTTAACTTAGCAGTGTGTACTTGACTAGGTAACACTAGATAAGGAACTGTGGATATTTAGGGTCCTGATGCAAATTACAGATACTGAGTGTTTAGTGAACAGAAACTAATGAGGCTAACTAAGGACTGGAACACTTTAATAACCCCTTGGACTATTTTCACTCTGATGCCACAATATTTTCTCTTATGAAAGGACTGAAACATGTGATAGGAGAGTTAATATCAGTTGTTTATTTATGGATTTCATGCTATTCATTTTTAGAAAATAAGGGACTACTATAGCTTTCAGAATTATCTATCATTGTAATTGCAGTTGTTCAGGTCAAAAACCTTGGAAGCATTCCTGACTCTTCTTTCACAATCACATATCTAAAACCAATTTTCAAAAACCAGTTTATAATCAAATCATTTGACATAACCTCCAGTGCTACCACACAAGCCTAAACCAGCAGAATCTCATGCTTAGCTTCTTGCAATATCTTCTAAACTGTTCAATGTCCACCCTTCCTCCTCTCTTTCCAACACAACAGCCAGAGTAATTCTTTTAACATGCAGGTTAGATCATGACACTTAAGTGCTCAAAAGCTTCCAAGGTTTCCATCTTATTCTGAGGAAAGCAGTGTCATACAAATGCATCATAATGCGCTACAATGCCTGTACCTGTATCCATTTTCTATTACTGTGTCAGTTTAGGAGGCTTAAAACAGCACACATTTATTATCTCACAATTTCCATAGGTCACAAATCTGAACACAGTTATCTGGGTTCTCTGGGTCAGATTTCACTCACATGAAGTGCCAGGGCTAACCAGAATTAGTCTCATCAGTGGTTTGGGGAACTTCTGTATCCATGCTCTTCAGATTGTTGGCTTGTGTTACCTCTGGTTTGTTGGATGTTGGAGAACAGAGGCCATTGTTTTCTTCCTGCTTGTCACAAGCAAATCACTCTGTAGTCCTAGAGGTCACCCACAATCCCTTGCCACGTGAGCCTGCCTGTGGATCCTGTCAGAACTTGACATCTTGTTTCTTCAAAGCCAATACTGAAGAAGGAGAGCCTTTAATGCATTTGTCCAGGATATGTGTGTGTGTGTGTATATATATAAATATATATTTATATATATAAATATGTGTGTGCATATAAATATAAAATCACACTCTAATGAGATTCACATCCCACTATCTTTGCCATCTTCTTTTTCATCTTTTGCCATAGTGAACATGAATATGGAGACTACTACACCATCTACAAGGCCCTACATGAACTCCCCACTCACTGTTTCTCTAACTTCATTTTCTACCACTCTCCCTCTTGTCTGCTGTACTGG
This sequence comes from Lutra lutra, assembly GCF_902655055.1. Lineage (NCBI taxonomy): Eukaryota > Metazoa > Chordata > Mammalia > Carnivora > Mustelidae > Lutra > Lutra lutra. The sequence continues at coordinate 33,306,595 of NC_062287.1, read as the reverse complement.
AGTACAGTTTGGCCTCTCTGCTGTTCCTTAACTCTCAAAGTATATTGCTACTTAAAAGACTCCATGCTCAGACTTTTCTCTGGTGAACAAGTCTTTAAGAGCAAAAAAATGATTATGATAGGCACCTGTAATGCCTTTACATCCATCAACTGTAAATTTATCAGGAAGGACATCTCTGACCACCCTATAAAATGCAGCAACACCCATCCTCCTCATTCTTATCCCTGCAATATTGTCTCCATAGAATATGCCACCACTTGACATTTTTAAAAAGATTTTATTTATTTTTTGACAGACAGAGATCACAAGTAGGCAGAGAGGCAGGCAGAGAGAGAAAGAGTGGGGAAGTAGGCTCCCCGCTGACCAAAGAGCCTGATGTGGGGCTCGATCCCATGACCCTGGGATCATGACCTGAGCTGAAGGCAGAGGCTTTAACCTACTGAGCCACCCAGGTGTCCCACCACTTGACATTTTATTTTTAATTTTTTGTCTATCTTCCCCACATCATCATATAAGCACAACGTTTTTACCATTGAATTCTTAGCACCAAGAAAAGTGCCTGCTATCCATTTATTGAAGAAGATTCAATAAATATGTATACAATAGATTGAGCTATTTCTCTGCTTTCTGAATAGAGACTTAACTGGATCAAAACTAAGTCTATAATATACCAAAAAATCTTACTTTTGAATGCTTAATGTTTCCCTTCATTGTGTATGAATTTGATTGATATATTTCAAGGTTAGCATCCATAAATAAACTTATTAACTGTGCATACATTCTGATAGTAAGAGCTCTATTGGAAGGAAGATAGGAAAGCTATGACTTCTGGTATAAATCTACTGACAAAACTTTTCAGGGGACCTTCCACAAAATTAGCATGCAATAAATCTTTTCTGAAATAAATAGGGACTAAGCTAGTTTATCATTGGCAGCTCCACTGTCTGTATTTTTCAATTTGCCAGAAATGATACAAAGTGATCACATGGATCTGTGGATCATATTCTCACTATTTACCACATGGATTATTAAACAATAGATATTAACATAGACCATTGATTCAAATACTTATATTTTTGTTCACTAACTTGAACACAATTCAAATGCAGTTTATCAGTGTTGCAGACTTGCATTTATAGCTGAGTTTGTTTCATTTTCATGAAAATTCCACAGTTCCTGAGAAAACACATCAGGCACACATATGCAAATATGCACATCCAAACAAAATAAGACTAGGGATTTCAAAGGGAAGGAATATTATGCTAATGAGACAAACAGAATTCAATGTGTGCTTTGGCAATAATAAAGAATCCTGAAAGAAGCAATTGGGATCAAGGTTATGAATACAAAGAAGATTAAATGAAAGTATAAATGTATGATGGGTCAAGATATTAGAATATGCTGCCAAAATATATTTCTTGGAGAAATGAAGATCTGTATCCATATTAAAATTACCCATACAAAGGGATATAATAATACTTGAAAGGAGACATGACTATGAATTTGATTTAGTTACAGGTTATACTGGAGCTAACTTGTCATATGAAGAAAGGGGATAAGGCTATATTTTTCTTATGATAATCAAAAAAAAAGGGAGAAAAGCAATTAACATTATAATAATTACAGCACAATCTTCTGATAACAAGGTTACTGTAAGTAATCAAAAGGTCCCCTGATGTTCTGTTTATTTTAGTGCACTTCTCAAAAACTGGCTTTATGGAATCCCAATAAAACATTTAAATCTGTTTTGTGTGGAGGAAAAAAAAATCATTTTAACTTAATATTTAAAACTCTTCACCTTGGGAAAACACACTGTCATGGCTGTGGAAGGATTTTAAATTGCTTCAAGATTTTGAAGGGAGATGTGGCAGTTCCTATCCAAATATTTTATTCATATACCCTTAACCCAGCCATTGCACTGCTATTGATATTTTCCATGGAGAAACTCAATGACGAAGTGGGGGAAAAGAGATATATTCCATGTTGATCATTATAGACTTGATTGTAATACCAAACAAAAAACCTAAAATGAATGTAACCATTAATTTGGAGGTTTAATACAATATGATACATATAAACTATAAAATGATATAGAGTGTTTTAAAGATAAGGCAAAATTCAATGTGTTTATAGGAAAAAACCTCTATCACAATGTAAAAACAAAACACGATGCAATATAATTCTGTATAATGTAATCACATTCATATATATTTAAATGTAGGTGTATCTATATTTTAAGATTTATATGTATATTTTAAGATTCATATGTATATATTATATGTATATACTACATATACATCTTAAAATATAGGTGCACATACATAGAGCTAAAATAGATACTATGTGGTCTGCAAAATCTTGACTTCCTTGATTCAAACACTACTTTTGTGACTTTGGAAAAGTTTCTTAATCTTTCTGTCTCTCTTTTTTTTTTTTAATAAACATATATTTTTATCCCCAGGGGTACAGGTCTGTGAATCGCCAGGTTTACACACTTCACAGCACTCACCATAGCACATACCCTCCCCAATGTCCATAACCCCACCCTCACCAATGTGCATAACCCTACCCCCCCAACCCCCCTACCCCCATCAAACCTCAGTTTGTTTTGTGAAATTAAGAGTCACTTATGCTTTGTCTCCCTCCCAATCCCATCTTGTTTCATTTACTCTTCTCCTACCCCCTTAAACCCCCATGTTGCATCTACTCTCCCTCATATCAGGGAGATCATATGATAGTTGTCTTTCTCTGATTGACTTATTTCACTAAGCATGATACCCTCTAGTTCCATCCACATTGTCTCAAATGGCAAGATTTCATTTCTTTTGATGGCTGCATAGTATTCCGTTGTGTATATATACCACATCTTCTTTTTTTTTTTTTAAGATTTTATTTATTTATTTGACAGACAGAGATAACAGGCAGGCAGAGAGGCAGGCAGAGAGAGGAAGGGAAGCAGGCTCCCTGCTGAGCAGAGAGCCTGATGTGGGGCTCGATCCCAGGACCCTGAGATCATGACCTGAGCCAAAGGCAGAGGCTTTAACCCGCTGAGCCACCCAGGCGCCCCAGTATACCACATCTTCTTTATCCATTCATCTGTTGATGGACATCTAGGTTCTTTCCATAGTTTGGCTATTGTAGATATTGCTGCTATAAACATTCGGGTGCACGTGCCACTTAGGATCACTAAGTTTTTTTTTTCTCCATTGAGAATGATATTTGCGGTGGGTTTTTCATAGATGGCTTTGATAATATTGAGGTATGTGCCCTCTATCCCTGCACTTTGAAGAGTTTTGATCAGGAAGCGATGCTGTACTTTGTCAAATGCTTTTTCAGCATCTATTGAGAGTATCATATGGTTCTTGTTCTTTCTTTTATTAATGTGTTGTTATCACATTGACTGACTTGCAGATGTTGAACCAACCTTCAGCCCTGGAATAAATCCCACTTTTAATGTACTGTTGAATCCTACTAGCTAGTATTTTGGTGAGAATTTTCGCATCTGTGTTCATCAAGGATATTGGTCTGTAGTTCTCTCTTTTTTTTTTTTTTAAGATTTTATTTATTTATTTGACAGAGAGAAATCACAAGTAGGCAGAGAGGCAGGCAGAGAGAGAGGAGGAAGCAGGCTCCCTGCTGAGCAGAGAGCCCATGTGGGGCTTGAACCCAGGAACTGGGATCATGACCTGAGCCGAAGGCAGCGGCTTAACCCACTGAGCCACCCAGGTGCCCCCTGTAGTTCTCTTTTTTGATGGGATCCTTGTCTGGTTTTGGGATCAAGGTGATGCTGGCCTCATAAAATGAGTTTGGAAGTTTTCCTTCCATTTCTATTTTTTTGGAACAGTTTCAGGAGAATAGGAATTAGTTCTTCTTTAAACGTTTGGTATAATTCCCCCGGGAAGCCGTCTGGCCCGGGGCTTTTGTTTGGAGATTTTTGATGACTGTTTCAATCTCCTTACTAGTTATGGGTCTGTTCAGGCTTTCTATTTCTTCCTGGTTCAGTTGTGGTAGTTTATATGTCTCTAGGAATGCATCCATTTCTTCCAGATTGTCAAATTTGGTGGCGTAGAGTTGCTCATAGTATGTTCTTATAATTGTCTGTATTTCATTGGTGTTCGTTGTGATCTCTCCTCTTTCATTCATGATTTTATTTATTTGGGTCCTCTCTCTTTTCTTTTTGATAAGTCTGGCCACAGGTTTATCAAACTTATTAATTCTTTCAAAGAACCAGCTCCTAGTTTCGTTGATTTGTTCTATTGTTTTTTTGGTTACTATTTCATTGATTTCCACTCTGATCTTTATGATTTCTCTTCTCCTGCTGGGTTTAGGGTTTCTTTCTTGTTCTTTCTCCAGCTTCTTTAGGTGTAGGGTTAGTTTGTGTACCTGAGATCTTTCTTTTTTCTTGAGAAAGGCTTGTACCGCTATATATTTTCCTCTCAGGACTGCCTTTGTTGTGTCCCACAAATTTTGAACCGTTGTGTTTTCATTATCATTTCTTGCCATGAATTTTTTCAATTCTTCTTTAATTTCCTGGTTGACCCATTCATTCTTTAGAAGGATGCTGTATAGTCTCCATGTATTTGGGTTCTTTCCAAATTTCCTCTTGTGATTGAGTTCTAGCTTCAGACCATTGTGGTCAGAAAATATGCAGGGAATGACCCCAATCTTTTGATACCAGTTGAGACCTGATTTAGGACCCAGGATGTGATCTATTCTGGAGAATGTTCCATGTGCACTAGAGAAGAATGTGTATTCTGTTGCTTTTGGATGAAATGTTCTGAATATATCTGTGATGTCCATCTGGTCCAGTGTGTCATTTAAGGCCTTTATTTCCTTGTTGATCTTTTGCTTGGATGATCTGTCCATTTCAGTGAGGGGAGTGTTAAAGTCCCCTACGATTATTGTATTATTGTTGATGTGTTTCTTTGATTTTGTTATTAATTGGTTTATGTAGTTGGCTGCTCCCATGTTAGGAGGATAGATATTTAAAATTGTTAGATCTTCTTGTAGGACAGATCCTTTGAGTATGATATAGTGTCCTTCCTCATCTGTTATTATAGTCATTGGCTTAAAATCTAATTGATCTGACATAAGGATTGCCACTCCTGCTTTCTTCTGATGTCCATTAGCATGGTAAATTCTTTTCTACCCCATCACTTTAAATCTGGAGGTGTCTTCGGGTTTAAAATAAGTTTCTTGTAGGCAACATATAGATGGGTTTTGTTTTTTTATCCATCCCGATACCCTGTGTCTTTTGATTGGGGCATTTAGCCCATTAACATTCAGGGCAACTATTGAGAGATATGAATTTAGTGCCATTGTATTGCCTGTAAGGTGACTGTTATTGTATATTGTCTCTGTTCCTTTCTGATCTACTACTTTTAGGGTCTCTCTTTGCTTAGAGGACCCCTTTCAATATTTCCTGTAGAGCTGGTTTGGTGTTTGCAAAATCTTTCAGTTTTAGTTTGTCCTGGAAGCTTTTAATCTCTCCTTCTGATTTCAATGATAGCCTAGCTGGATATAGTATTCTTGGATTCATGTTTTTCTCATTTAGTGCTCTGAATATATCATGCCAGCTCTTTCTGGCCTACCAGGTCTCTGTGGATAATCCACTGCCAATCTAATATTTTTACCATTGTATGTTACAGACTTCTTTTCCCGGGCTGCTTTCAGGATTTTCTCTTTGTCACTAAGACTTGTAAATTTTAGGGGCGCCTGGGTGGCTCAGTGGGTTAAGCCGCTGCCTTCGGCTCAGGTCATGATCCCAGGGTCCTGGGATCGAGCCCCGCATTGGGCTCTCTGCTCAGTGGGGAGCCTGCTTCCTCCTCTCTCTCTGCTTGCCTGTCTGCCTACCTGTGATTTCTATCAGATAAATAAGTAAAATCTTTAAAAAAAAAAAGACTTATAAATTTTACTATTTGCAGACGGGATGTGGACCTATTCTTGTTGATTTTGAAGGGGGTTCTCTGGACCTCCTGGTTTTTGATGCTTATACCCTTTGCCATATTGGGGTAATTCTCTCCAATAATTCTCTCCAATATACCTTCTGTTCCCCTCTCTCTTTCTTCTTCTTCTGGAATCCCAATTATTCTAATATTGTTTCATCTTATGGTGTCACTTATCTCTCGAATTCTCCCCATGTGGTCCAGTAGCTGTTTGTCCCTCTTTTGCTCAGCTTCTTTATTCTCTGTAATTTGTCTTCTATATTGCTAATTCTTTCTTCTGCCTCATTTATCCTAACAGTGAGATCCTCCATTTTTGATTGCACCTCATTAATAGCTTTTTTGATTTCAACTTGGTTAGATTTTAGCTCTTTTATTTCTCCAGAAAGGGCTTTTATATCTCCTGAGAGGGTTTCTCTAATATCTTCCATGCCTTTTTTGATCCTGGCTAGAACCTTGAGAATCATCATTCTGAACTCTATATCTGACATATTACCAATGTCTGTATTGATTAGGTCCCTAGCCTTCAATATTGCCTCCTGTTCTTTTTTTTTTTTTTTTTTTTGTGGTGATTTTTCTGCCTTGTCATTTTGTCCAGATAAGAGTATATGAAGGAGCAAGTAAAATACTAAAAGGGTGGCAACAACCCCAGGAAAATATGCTTTATCCAAATCAGAAGAGATCCCAAATCGTGAGAGGGGAGAAAGGGGATAAAAAGAGGTTCAGAAAGAAAAAAACAAAAACAAAACAAAACAAAACCAAAATAAAACAAAAAAATAGAAAAGAAACAATTAAAAAAAGAAAACGAATAAAGAAGAAATATAAAAAAGAAAAAAATATATATGTATATTAGATAAACTAGTTAAAAACGTTAAAAAAGAAAAGGGTAAAAGTTAAAAAAATATAGCAGAAGAAGAGAAAAAAAATTGAAAAAGAAAAAAAAAATTAAATTAACTGCAAGTCTAAGAATCATGGGGAGAAAGCCATGAGTTCTGTGCTTTGCTTTCTCCTCCTCTGGAATTCCGCTGCTCTCCTTGGTATTGAAACTGCACTCCTTGGTAGGTGAACTTGGTCCTGGCTAGGTTTCTTGTTGATCTTCTGGGGGAGGGGCCTGTTGTAGTGATTCTCAAGTGTCTTTGCCCCAGGCGGAGTTGCACCGCCCTTACCAGGGGCCAGGCTGAGTAATCCGCTCAGGTTTGCTTTTGGGAGCTTTTGTTCCCTGAGCACTTTCCGTAGGGTTCTGGAGGATGGGAATGAAAATGGTGGCCTCCTGGTCTCCAACCCGGAGGAGCTGAGAGCCCAGGGCCCCACTCCTCAGTGCACCCTCAGAGCACAGCGCCCAATTACTCCTGTCTGTCTCCCTGGCCTCTGGCCGTGCTCTAAGCTCACGGAGCCTGCGACCAGTTAAGGTAACCCCTAGCTGAGAGCTCACTCCTCGGCTCTGTCTCTGTAGCTGGCTTCCCCGTTCTAATACCTGCAAGCTCTGCGACACTCAGACACCCCCGATCCTTCTGTGACCCAGCGCGACCTTAGGCCACGCTGATCCCACGTGGGCTTCACCCCGGTTTAGCATCTGGAACGATGTCCCTCAGAGGAACAGACTTTTAAAAGTCCTGATTTTGTGCTCCGTTGCTCCGCCGCTTGCCGGGAGCCGGCACCTCGCCCCGCCGACTATCTTCCCGTCCCTTTGGATTCACTTCTCTGCCGGTCCTACCTTTCAGAAAGTGCTTGATTTTCTGTTTCTAGAATTGCTGTTCTTCTTCTCTTCGATCTCCCATTGGATTTGTAGGTGTTTGCAATCTTTAGATAAGCTATCTAGCTGATCTCCTGCTACCTGAAGTAGTCTCGGCCTGCTACTTCTCTGCCATCTTGACTCCTCCCTCTTTCTGTCTCTTTGATCTCTGTCTGTAATATCAAATGCAAAATTTAATATAATGTAAATTTAAAATAATAATATTTGCTCCCAGAGATATTTTGAAGATTAAATAAATTAACTTATGTGTACATTTAGAATATTGCCTGTGATACTATAAGCAGTTATCATTGTCAATCATTATTATCATTACCATCACTATCATCATATTTATCATTATTTACTGTTACAATGTGTATATGTAATTATGGTCGAATATTTGAAATATTAAGTGATACACATATTTTAAAATAGAATATAATCCAGGTAGTCAAACCAGTGTTGAAATGCCCTTTGTATGTATATTAGTTTACTAACATTATTGTCACCAATTTCCACAGACTGGGTGGCTTAAATGCAGAAATTTATTTTCTCACAATTTTCTACGCTAAAAATCTGAAATCAAGGCACTGACAACATTGATTTCTCCCAAGAACCATGGGGGAAGAAACTGTTCCTGACCTCTCCCCACCTTGTAGATGGTTGTCTTCTCCTGTTTTTTCACAAGCCCTTCCCTCTTTCCATGTCTGTGTCAAAATCTCTTTTTGTGAGGACATTAGTTTTATTGAATGAAATCCTAATTACTCCGTTTTACCACTGTAAAGGCCTTACCTCCAACTAAGATAGATTCTGCAGTGAGATTAGGACTTCAACCTATGAATTTGATTGGCATGGAGGAGGAAGAAGGGCTCAATTAAGCCCATAACTGTATGCTAAGTGCTAAACTTTCTCTTGGTCACATTTTCTGTTGTTTATAACTTAAATGTTTTAGAAATAGTGATCTGGATTATCAGCATGCTATATTTTTCTCCATCTCTTTAAGTCTAATTTATATGACATCTATATTTAAAATGAGTTTCTTGTTGACAATATATAGTTGGTCTTGTTTTTTCTTTCACTCTGGTAATCTCTGTATCTCATCTCATATAGTATAATTAAAAAAAAACTGATTTTTTTCTAGACAATTGATGTTTAGAGTGAATATTGGCATAATATTATTGATTGTATGTGTTACTGTTCCCTATTTATTGCCCTTGTTCTTTGTTCTTTTTGCCTCCCATAATTTTATCTTCTGTGGTTGAGGCTTTTATTTACATTTTTCTCCTTTCTTAGCATATCAATTATACTTCTTATTTTACTTCTTTAGTGGTTACATTAAAGTTTTTTTTTTATTTTTTTTTTAAATTTATTTGACAGACAGAGATCACAAGTAGGCAGAGAGGCAGGCAGAGAGAGAGGGGAGGAAGGAGGCTCCCCGCTGAGCAGAGAGCCCAATGCAGGGCTCGATCCCAGGACTCTGGGATCATGACTTGAGCCGAAGGCAGAGGCTTTAACCCACTGAGCCACCCAGGCGCCCCTACATTAAAGTTTTGAATGTACATTCACAAGTAATCCAAATTCACTTTCTTTTTTTTTTTTAAGATTTTTTTATTTATTCATTTGACAGACAGAGATCACAAGTAGGCAGAGAGGCAGACAGATAGAGAGAGAGGGGGAAGCAGGCTCCCTGCAGAGCACAGAGCCCGATGCGGGACTCGATCCCAGGACACTGGGACCATGACCTGAGCCGAAGGCAGAGGCTTTAACCCACTGAGCCACCCAGGTGCCCCCCAAATTCACTTTCAAATAATACTATAACACTTAATGGATAGTGCAAGTATTTAAAAAAAATTCTCATAACCTGTATCATTATTCTAATTGATTTTGCTTATATATATAACCATATTTAAATTTATGAACAGATATGTAAATATATTTATATAAAGATATATATTAAACATATGTAGAGTATGTATATTCATTTTGCTTATATATAAACATTCTTAAATATATAGTAGACTACATAGGTAATATAGGTAAATAAGTAAATAAGAGAATATAGGTAAATAAGAGAATATGATATTATTTTGGACAATTAAGAAAAAGAAATATTTTATTTTATTTTATTTTAAATATATTTATATATAAATATATTTTAAATATAAAATAAAATATTTTATTTTACCTTTACTTATTCATTCTCTAATAATCTTCTTTTCTTTATAATTATAAATTTGTGTATCATTTTCCTTCACTCTTAAGAGCTCTTTAAGTATTTCTCACAAGGGATGTCTACTGCCAACAAATTCACTGAATTTTTGCTTGTCTGAGATAATGTTTATAGTGTTTATAATTTGCTTTTTATTTTTTTTTAATTCTACTATAGTTTACATACATTGTTACAGTAGTTTCAGGTGTCTATATAGTATAATTCTATACATTAGAGTAAGCATCATGATAAGTGTATTCTTAATCTCTTTCACCTATTTCACTCCTTCCCCAACACTCCTAGCCTATCGATACCATCAGTTTGTTCCCTGCAGTTAAGAAGACATGAACAGACATTTCTGCAAAGAAAACACCCAAATGGCCAACAGACACATGAAAAAGTGCTCAGCATCACTTGGCATCAGGGAAATCCAAATGGGTGTGGGGGATGGGTGAGCCTGGTGGTGGGTATAAAGGAGGACACCTATTGCCTGGAGCACTGGGTGTGGTGCATAAACAATGAATCTTGGAATACAAAAATAAAATAAAATAAAATAAAGTTAACAATAAATTTTAAAAAAACACAAGATACCATTTCACATTAGTCAGAATGGCTAAAGTTAACAAGTCAGGAAATGAGAGGCATTGTCAAAGATGTGGAGAAAGGGGAACCCTCTTACACTGTTGGTAGGAATGCAAGCTGATGTAGCCACTCTGGAAAATAGTACAGAGGTTCCTCAAAAAGTTGAAAATAGAGCTACCCTATGGCCCAACAATTGCCCTACTGGGTATCTACCCCAAAGATACAAATGTAGAGACCCAAAAGGGTTTGTGCACGCTTTTTTGTTTATAGCAGCAATGTACACAATAGCCAAATTATGGAAAGAGCTTAGATGTCCATTGACAGAAGAATGGATGAAGAAGATGTGATTGATATATAGATAGATAAATAGACAGAGATATATAGATAGAGATATATAGACAGATATAGATACAGGTAATGCAATATTATGCAGCAATCAAAAGATGAACTCTTACCATTAGCAATGATGCAGATGGAACTAGAGGGTATTTTGCTAAGCAAAATAAGTCAATCAAAGAAAGACAGTTATCATATGATCTCATGAATATGTAGAATTTGAGAAACAAGGCAGAGGATCATGGGGAAAGAGAAGAAAAAGTGAAACAGAGCAAAACCAGAGAGGGAGACAAACTGTAAGAGACTCGATCTCAGGAAACAAACAGAGTTGATGGAGTGGAAGAGGGTTGGGAGGGATGGGGCGGTGGGGTGATGGACATCGGGGAGGATATGTGCTATTGTGAGTTCTGTGAATTGTGTAAAACTAATGAATCACAGACCTGTACCCCTGAAAATAATAATACATTATATGTTAATTTAAAAAAACAATGTTTTTTTTTAATTTATCTTTTCTTTTGTTGTTATTGTTCCTTTGTTTTGTTTCTTAAATTCCACATATGGGTGAAATTGTATGGTATTTTTCTTTCTCAATCTGACTTATTTCACCATTATGCCCTCGATATCCATCTATGTTGTTAAAATGGCAAGATTCCATCCTTTTTTGTAGCTGATTAATATTCCATTTTGTATTATACTCCTTCTTCTTTATCCATTCAATGGACATGTGTTGCTACCATAATTTGGTTATTGTAAATAATGTTGCCATAAACAAAGGGGTGCATATATTTTCTGAATTATTTTTTTTTCTATTTTAGGGAAATACCCAGTAGTGGAATTATTGGATCATATGGTAAATCTATTTTTAATATTTTGAGGACCTTCCATACTGTTTTCCACAGTGGCTGTACCAGTTTGCATTCCCACCATCAGTGCATGGGACTTCCTTTTCTCCTTATCAGTTCCTTGTGTTTTTTTTATTTTTTATTATTATTTTTTTTATTTTAGCCATTCTTACAGGGATGAATTGATATCTTCTTGTAGTTTGGATTTGCATTTGCCTGGTGATTAGTGAATTGAGCATCTTTTCATTATTGTTTGTTGGCTATCTGGATGGCTTAATGCCTGTTTATGTCTTTTGTCCATTTTTTAATGTTTATTTTATTATTATTATTTTTTAATTTTTATTTTATTTATTTATTTATTTTTGTGCTGACTTGTGTAATTTATTTTGGTTACTAACCCTTTATCAGATGTGTCATTTGCATGTATCTTCTCTTATTCAGTAGCTTGCCTTTTATTTTTGTTGATTGTTTCCTTTGGTACACAAAATCTTTATTTTGATGTAGTCCCAATAGTTTATTTTTGCTTTAGTATCACTTGCCTCAGGAGACCTATCTAGAAATATGTTGTTATGGCCAATGTTAGAGGAATTACTGCCTGTGTTCTTTTCTAAGATTTTCATGGTTCCAGATCTCACATTTAGGTCTATTTTTTTTTTTATTAAAATTTTTTTTATTTTTTTCAGCGTAACAGTATTCATTATTTTTGCACCACACCCAGTGCTCCATGCAATCCGTGCCCTCTACAATACCCACCACCTGGTGCCCCCAACCTCCCACCCCCCACCCCTTCAAAATTCTCAGATCGTTTTTCAGAGTCCATAGTCTCTCATGGTTCACCTCCCCTTCCAATTTCCCTCAACTCCCTTCTCCTCTCCATTAGGTCTATTTTTAATTTATTTTGGGGTATAATATAAGAAAGTGGTTGAGTTTCATTATTTTGCTTGTAGCTGCCCAGTTTTCCCCAACATCATTTGTTGAAGAGACTTTTTCCCATTGCTTAGTCTTACCTGCTAGTCATAGGTTAATTGACCGTATAATCTTGGGTTTATTTCTGTGCTCTATATTTTGTTCTATCGATCTATTTGTCTAATTTTGTGCCACTACCATGCTGTTTTTGGTTACTACAGTTTTGTACTATATCTTGAAATCTGTGATTATGAACCTCCAGTTTCATTCTTCATTTTTAAGATTGCTTTGACTATTCTATTCTATGTTCTTTCTTTTCTTTTTTTAAGATTTTTTATTTATGCATTTGACAGACAGAGATCACAAGTAGACAGAGAGGCAGGCATTGAAAGAGGAAGGGAAGCAGGCTTCCTGCTGAGCAGAGAGCCCGACTCAGGGCTCGATCCCAGGACCCTGAGATCATGACCTGAGCTGAAGGCAGAGGCTTTAACCCACTGAGCCACCCAGGCACCCTGTCTATGTTCTTTCTAAGCCTACTTTATTGAGGGTTTTTATCCTGAATGGATGTTGTACTTTGTCAAGTCCTTTTTCTACATTTAGTGAAATGATCTATACCTAGTGAAATGAGTTTTTAATCCTTTCTCCTGTTGATGTGATGTTTCATGTTGACTGAATTGTGAATATTATACTACATTTGAATCACAGAAATAAGTCCCACTTGGTTGTGGTGAATTGTTTTTTTAAATGTATCATTGCATCCAGTTTGCTAATATTTTGTTGAGGATATTTACATATGTGCTTGTCAGAAATATTGACCACTAGTTTCCTTTTTTAGAGTGTTTTTATCTGGTTTTGGTGTCAGGATAATGCTGGTCTTGTAGAATGAATATGGATGCTTTACTTTCCCTTCTATTTTCTGAAATAGTTTGACAAGAATAGGTATGAACTCCTTTGAATGTTTGATAGAATTCATCTGTTAAGCTATCTGGTATTGGATAGCTGGTACCAGATAGCTGGTACCAGATAGCTGTTAAGCTATCTGGTATTGGACTTTTGTTTTTTTGGAATTTTTGGTTACAGATTCAAGTTCATTGTTGGCAATTCGTTTATTCAAATTTTCTATTTTTTCCTGATTCAGTTTTGGTAGATTATAGGTTTCTAGGAATTTATCTATTTTTTCTATGTTGTCCAATTTTATGGCATATAATTTTTCATAATATTCTCTTACAATCCTTTGTATCCTTGTGGTGTCAGTTATCATTTCTCCTCTTTCATTTGGGATTTGGTTTATTCAAGTCTTCTCTCTCTCTCTCTCTTTAGATGAGTCTGGCTAAAGCCTAATCAGTTTTGTTGATCTTCGAAGACCTAGCTCCTGGTTTCATTGATCTGTTCTACTGTTTTTTCTTTGGTTGGTTTAGTTTTGATATCATTTATTTCTGCTTTAATCTTTATTATTTCTTCCCTTCTATTTTTTGGGGGGGGGTTCTTTTATTCTTTTTTCTAGCTCCTATAGGTGTAAATTTGTGTTATTTATTTGACATTTTTCTTACTTGTTGAGGTAGGCCTATATTGCTATAAACTTTCCTCTTAGAACTGCTTTTGCTTGCATCCCAAAGATTTTAGAATTTCATTCTCATTTGTCTCCATGATTTTTTTAAAATTTTCTCTTTTATTTTTTGATTGACTCACTTATTGTTTACAGCATGTTATTTAACTTCCATATAGTCATGATCTTTCCAGACTTTTCCTTGTGGTTAATTTCTAGCTTCATAGCATTATTGTCAAAAAAGATGCAAGGGATGACTTCAATCTTTTGAATTTGTTGAGTCTAGTTTTGTGGCTTAATATGTGATCTATTCTGAAAAATGTTACATATTCCCTTGAGAATAATGTATATTTTACTCTTTTAAGATAAAATTTTCTGAATATGTCTGTTAGATTCATCTGGTCCAGTATGGAATTCAAAGCCACTGTTTGTTTACTTCTTGATTTTCTATTTGGATGTAATTGGTGTTAAAGTCCCTGTTATTATTGTATTACTATTGATTACTTACTTTACTCTTGTTATTAGCTGCTTTATGGTTTTTGGTGCCCCCATATTAAATGCATAAATATTTACAATTGTTACATCCTCTTGTTGGATTATTCACTTTATGATTATAGAGTATACCTCTTTGTTTCTTGTTACAGTCTTTGCTTTAGAGTCAATTTCATCTGTTATAAGTATTGCTATCCCAACTTTCTTTTATTTTCATTTACACCATAAGTGTTTTTCTATTCTTTTGCTTTCAAGCTACATGTGTCTTTGGGTCTAAATATCTAAATATAGGTAGCATATAGTTTGGTCTTTCTTTTTTATCCATTTAATCACCCCATATATTTCGATTAGAGTGTTAGACCATTTACATTCAAAGTAATTATTTATACATATGGATTTATTGATATTTTGTCACTTATTTTATTTGTTTTTGTAGTTATTCCATGTTCCTTTATTCTCTTGATTTTTCTTTCATGTTTTTTGGTTTTCTTTATTGAACTATTTGGATTCTTATCTATTTATTTTTTTCATATCTATTCAGATTTTTTAGTGAGGTTACTGTTAGCTTTGTATACAGCATTTTATGTGTACATATAGCAGCCTATATTAAGCTGATGATCACTTAATTTTGAACTCATTCTCGGGGCACCTGGGTGGCTCAGTGGGTTGGGGCCACTGCCTTCCACTCAGGTCATGATCCCAGGGTCCTGGGATCAAGCCCCACATGGGGCTCTCTGCTCAGCAGGGAGCCTGCTTCCTCCTCTCTCTCTGCTTGCCTCTCTGCCTACCTGTGATCTCTGTCTGTCAGATAAATAAATAAAATCTTAAAAAAAAAAGAAAAATTTTGAATTCATTCTTTACTCTTCTTCCCACTATATTTAAGGTATATGACGTTATACCTTACATTCTTCCATTTTGTGAATACCTTGACTAATTTTTATAGATAATACTCATTTTTATTGCTTTTATGCTTCCTACTTTCCTTAATTCTACTTATGTTATTTCATTTCCAATCAAAGAGCTCCCTCTAATGTTTCTTGGAGGGCTGGATTAGTGGTCATGAATTCTTTTAACATTTGTTTTTCTGTGAAATTCTCTATCCCTCCTTCTTTTCTGAATGATAGCCTTTCTGCATCGAGTATTCTTGGCTGCAGATTTTTTCCCCTTTAATAGTTTGAATGTAGCATGCCACTCCCTTCTGACCTACAAAGCTTCTACTGAAAAATGTGCTCATAGCCTTATGGGATTTCCCTTGTATTTAACCTTTTCTTTTCTCTTACTGTTTAAATTCTCATTTTGTCACTTTCCTTTTTGCCTTTTTAATTAATATGTGTCTTGGTGTGGACCTCCTAGAGTTCATGTTGTTGGGTGCTCTCCGTCCTCCAGGTCACTAATCTGTTATTCTGCTTCTTCTAGTATGCTATTTACTCC
Source organism: Lutra lutra (assembly GCF_902655055.1). Classification (NCBI taxonomy): domain Eukaryota; kingdom Metazoa; phylum Chordata; class Mammalia; order Carnivora; family Mustelidae; genus Lutra; species Lutra lutra. Next base: position 33,290,577 of record NC_062287.1, on the reverse strand, counting down.
ATCTAGTGTATTTTTTATTTCAATTATTGACTTCTTAATGTCTGATTGGTTTTTTTGTTTTAATTTTCTATATCTTTGTTAAATCTCTCACTCCTCAGTGAGAGTCCAGTATCTTTATGACTATATCTTTAAATTCTCTATCAGACTTATTACTTGTCTCAATTTCATCTAAGTCCCTTGCTTTGATTTTGTCCTGTTCTTTCATTTGGGACATATTCCACTGTCTCTTCATTTTGCTTATCTCTTTGTGTCTGTATGTGTTAACAAAGTTACCTACATCACCTGCTTTTGAAAGTAGTGGCCTTATGAAGCAGAAGTCCTTTAGAGCCCTGTAGTACAATATCTCTTGTTTTACCAGCAACTGGTACTTCAAGGATGCCTCCTATTTGTGCTGTGTGCACCCTATTGTTGTGGCTGAGCCACTAGTACCTTCAGTCCAGTCATCTATGATAGCTCTCTTTACCTGTTGTGGTCAGGATTTGGTCTCTGTGTTGTTAGTGGGCCAGTTTTGGAACTACCTTATGCATAAGTTGAGTCAGACCAGATATTTGCCAGAGGTGCATTAGCACCAAACTGCAGCATAGTTTTCCTGTGTTATCCCCTAAGATGCTGTCATTGGTGGGCAAAGCCTGTAGTTAGGCCAGATGTCTGTCCTGAGCTCATGGCTGGGGACATAGTCTGATTGTTAGGTGTGATTATATCCTCTTTTCTCTGGGGTAGGAGTCACTCTGGAGTGGTACTTACTCCCATTGGCGCTACTTGCACAATGCCAGGTTTGTGGTACCACTTTGGATGGGATATAGCTAAGAGCACATTGTAGAGGGTCTACAAGAGAACACATGGGGGGAAGAATTTGATGCCAGCAAGATTCATGATGGTCCACTGTATGAGGCTATCTGAAGCTGCCTAGGACCAAGTCAGGCTGAGTGGGTGGAGCCAGCTCTTCAGAAACAGCTAGGGTGGATGATGTGGAACAGCTGTGGACTACTGGACCACGAGGGGAGAATTCAAGAGATAAGTGATACCATAAGATGAAACAACATTAGAATAATTGGGATTCCAGAAGAGGAAGAAAGAGAGAGTGGAGTAGAAGGTATATTGGAGTTAATTATTGTAGAGGATTTCCCTAATATGGCAAAGGGAATAAGGATCAAAATCCAGGAGGCACAGAGAACCCCTCTCAAAATCAATAAGAATAAGTCCACACCCCGTCATCTAATAGTAAAACTTACAAGTCTTAGTGACAAAGAGAAAATCCTGAAAGCAGCCTGGGACAAGAGGCCTGTAATATACGATGGTAAAAATATGAGATTGGCAGCAGACTTGTCCACAGAGACCTGGCAGGCCAAAAAGAACTGGCATAATATATTCAGAGCACTAAATGAGAAAAACATGCAGCCAAGAATACTATATCCAGCTAGGCTATCATTGAAAATAGAAGGAGAGATAAAAAGCTTCCATAACAACCAAAAACTAAAAGAATTTGTAAACACCAAACCAGCTCTACAGGAAATATTGAAAGGGGTCCTCTAAAAAAGAAAGAGCCTAAAAGTAGTAGACCAGAAAAGAACAGAAACAATATACAGTAACAGTCACCTTACAGGCAATACAATGGCACTAAATTCATATCTCTCAACAATTACCTTGAATGTAAATGGGCTAAATGCCCCAAACAAAAGACACAGGGTATCAGAATGGATTAAAAAAAAATCAATATGCTGTCTACAAGAAACTCATTTTAGACCCAAAGACACCTCCAGATTTAAAGTGAGAGGGTGGAAAACAATTTAACATGCTAATGGACATTGGAAGAAAGCTGGGGTGGCAATCCTTAGATCAGTTAGATTTTAAGCCAATGACTATAATAAGAGATGAGGAAGAATGCTGTATCATACTCAAAGGGTCTGTCCAACAAGAAGATCTAACAATTTTAAATACCTATGTCCCTAACATGGGAGCAGCCAACTATATAAACCAATTAATAACAAAATCAAAGAAACACATCTACAATAATACAATAATAGTAGGCGACTTTAAGACTTCCCTCACTGAAATGGACAGATCATCCAAGCAAAAGATCAACAAGGAAATAAAGGCCTTAAATGACACACTGGACCAGATGAACATCATGGATATATTCAGAACATTCCACGCCAAAGCAAGAGAATACACATTCTTCTCTAGTGCACATGGAACATTCTCCAGAATAGATCACATCCTGGGTCACAAATCAGGTCTCAACTGGTACCAAAAGATTGGGATCATTCCCTGCATATTTTCAGACTGCAATGCTCTGAAGCTAGAACTCAATCACAAGAGGAAATTTGGAAAGAACCCAAATACATGGAGGCTAAAAAGCATCCTTCTAAAGAATGAGTGAGTCAACCAGGAAATTAAAGAAGAATTAAAAAAATTCATAGAAACAAATGATAATGAAAACACAATAATTCAAAATCTGTGGCATATGGCAAAGGCAGTCCTGAGAGGAAAATATATATTGATACAAGCCTTTCTCAAGAAGCAAGAAAGGTCTCAAATATACAACCAATCCCTACACCTAAAGGAGCCAGAGAAAGAACAACAAAGAAAGCCTAAACCCAGCAGGAGAAGAGAAGTAATAAAGATCAGAGCAGAAATCAATGAAATAGAAAACAAAAGAACAGTAGAACAAGTCAATGAAACTAGGGGATGATTCTTTAAAAGAATTAATAAGATTGATAAACCCCTGGTCAGACTGATCAAAAACAAAAGAGAAAGGATCCAAATTAATAAAATCATTAATGAAAGAGGAGAGATCACAACCAACACCAAAGAAATACAAACAATTATAAGAACATATTATGAGGAACTATATGCCAGCAAATTTGACAGTCTGGAAGAAATGGATACATTCCTAGAGACAGAAACTACCACAAATGAACCAGGAAGAAATAGAAAACCTGAACAGACCCATAACGAGTAAGGAGATTGAAGCAGTCATCAAAAATCTCCCAATGAACAAGAGCCCAGGGCCAGATGGCTTCCCTGGGAATTCTACCAAAATTTTAAAGAAGAATTAATTCCTATTCTCCAAAATGAAATTGTTTGAAATTGTTCCAAAGAATAGAAATGGAAGGAAAACTTCCAAACTTGTTTTATGAGGCCAGCATTACCTTGATCCTAAAACTAGACAAAGATCCCATCAAAAAAGATCCTTGTGTTCATCCTGTGTTCATCATTGATGAATACAGATGTGAAAATTCTCACCAAAATACTAGTCAATAGGATCCAACAGTACATCACAAGGATTATTCACTACGACCAAGTGTGATTTATTCCAGGGCTGCAAGTTTGGTTCAACATCTGCAAATCAATCAATGTGATACAATACATTAGTAAATGAAAGACCAAGAACCACATGATACTCTCAATAGATGCTGAAAAAGCATTTGACAAAATACAGCATCCTTTCTCAAACTCTTCAAAGTGTAGGGATAGAGGGTACCTACCTCAACATCATCAAAGCCATCTATGAAAAACACACAGCAAATATCATTCTCAATGGAAAAAAAACTGAGAGCTTTTCTGCTAAGGTCAGGAACACAGCAGGGATGTCCTTTATCACCACTGCTATTTAACATAGTACTAGAAGACCTAGCCTCAGCAATCAGACAACAAAAAGAAATTAAAGGTATCTAAATCAGCAAAGAAGAAGTCAAACTATCACTCTTTACAGATGATATGATACTTTATGCAGAAAACCCAAAAGACTGCACTCCAAATCTGCTAGAACTTGTGAAGGAATTCAGTAAAGTGTCAGGATATAAAATCAAAGCACAGAAGTCAGTTCCATTTCTATACACCAACAAGAAGACAAAAAAAAGAGAAATTAATGAGTCAATCCCATTTACAATTGCACCCAAAACCATAAGATACTTAGGAATAAACCTAACTAAAGAGGCAAAGAATCTGTACTCAGAAAACATAAAGTAATCATGAAAGAAATTGAGGAAGACACAAAGAAATGGAAAAATGTTCCATGATCATGTATTGGAGGAACAAATATTGTGAAAATGTCTATGCTACCTAAAGCAATCTACACCTTTAATGCAATTCTTATCAAAATACCATTTTTTCCCAAAGAAATGGAACAAATAATCCTAAAATTTATATGGAACCAGAAAAGATGTTGAATAGCCAGAGGAATGTTGAAAAAGAAAGCCAAAGTTGGTGGGATCACAATTCCAGACTTCAAGCTCTATTACAAAGCTGTCATCATCAAGACAGCATTGTACTGACACAAAAACTGACACATAGATTAATGGAACAGAATAGAAAGCCCAGAATTAGACCCTCAACTCTATGGTCAACTAATCTTTGACAAAGCAGGAAAGAATGTCCAGTGGAAAAAAGACAGTCTCTTCAACAAATGGTGTTGGGAATGTTGGACAGCCACATGCAGAAAAATGAAACTGGACCATTTCCTTTTACCACACATGAAAATAGACTCAAAATGGATGAAGGACCTCAATATGAGAAAGGAATCCATAAAAATCCTTGAGGAGAACACAGGCCGCAACCTCTTCGACCTTAGCCACAGCAACTTCTTCTTAGGAACATCATTAAAGGCAAGGGAAGCAAGGACAAAAATGAACTATTGGGATTTCATCAAGATCAAAAGTTTTTGTACAGCAAAGGAAGCAGTTAACCAAACAAAAGACAACTGACAATGGGCTAGTATTCAAAATCTATAAAGAACTTATCAAATTCAACACCCAAAGAACAAATAATCCAATCAAGAAATGGGCAGAGGACATGAACAGACATTTCTGCAAAGAAGACATCCAGATTGCCAACAGACACATGAGAAAGTGCTCCACATCACTCAGCATCATGGAAATACAAATCAAAACCACAATCAGATACTACTTCACACCAGTTAGAGTGGTTAAAATTAACAAGTCAGGGAATGACAGATGCTGGCGAGGATGCAGAGAAAGGGGAACCCTCCTACACTGTTGGTAGGAATGCAAGCTGGTGCAACCACTCTGGAAAACAGCATGGAGGTTCCTCAAAAAGTTGAAAATAGAGCTACCCTGTGACCCAGCAATTGTACTACTGGGTATTTACCCTAAAGAAACAAACGTAGTGATCTGAAGGGGCATGTGCACCCGAATGTTTATAGCAGCAATGTCCACAATAGCCAAACTATGGAAAGAACCTAGATGTCCATCAACAGATGAATGGATAAAGAAGAGTTGGTATATATAGACAATGGAATACTATGCAGCCATTGAAAGAAATTAAATCTTGCCATTTGCAATGACGTGGATAGATCTAGAGGGTATCATGCTTAGCAAAATGAGTCAATCAGAGTAAGACAATTATCATATGATCTCCCTGATATTAGGAAGTTGAGAGGCAACGTGGGGGGCTTAGAGGGTAGGAAAAGAATACGTGAAACAAGATGGGATCAGGAGAGAGACAAAACATAAGAGACTCTTAATCTTGCAAAACAAACTGCATGTTGCTGGGAGGAGAGGGGTAGGGAGAGGGTGGTTGGGTTGTGGACATTGGAGAGGGTGTGTGCTATGGTGAGTGCTATGAAGTGTGTAGACCTGGCGATTCACAGACCTGTGCCCCTGGAGCTAATAGTACATTACATGTTAATCAAAAATGAAAGAAAGAAAAGAAAGAAAGAAAGAAAGAAGAAAGAAAGAAAGAAAGAAAGAAAGAAAGAAAGAAAGAAAGAAAGAAAGAAAGAAAGAAGAAAGAGAGAGTGAGAGAAAGACAGAAGAAAAAAAGAAAGAAAGAAAGAAAGAAAATAAAGAAAAAAAGAAAAGAAAAGAAAGGGATCAGCTGTGGGAGGGGACTTGGAGCTGAAGCCTGCTAGAACTGTGCCTTCAGGAGACTATCAGGGCAGGATGAATTGTTAGCGGTTACGTAGGGAGTATTGCCTAGATATGTGATTTGATATTTGACATTAACTCAAGAAAATTTTCAGACAGCATTGCTTTACATATTGCTTCTTTTCTTTTACCACTTTCTTTTCTTCCTAATTTTCCCATTCTATTAATAGAATAGAATAGAATTTATTAGAATTTGTAGATGTCTTACTTTTCTCAAATATTATCTTCTGGGTTTTGTTGTTGCTGTTTATTTCTTCAGTTTTCTTGTTTTTGTTTTAGTTGTTATGTTTTTCAGTTTTGGGAGTTTCTATTGTCATATCCTCAAGTTCAGAGATTCTTTCTTCACCCATGTTCAGGATGTTAATGAGACAATCAAAGGCATTCTTTACTTCTGTTGGAAGTGTTTATGATACCTAAAATTTCTTTTAGATTCTTTCTGAGAATTTCCATATCTATGCTTTCATTGTCTATCCATCCTTGAATGTTGTCTAATTTTTAAATTAAGGGGTTTAGCATTGTTCAGTTGTTTGTTTGTTTGTTTGTTTTTTTAATTATGATCTGAGAACTTCAGCATTCATATCTGAGTCTAGTTATGATGCTTGTAGTCTCTTCAAACTATTTTTTCTGCTTTGTAATTTTTGTTCAATGATGAATGTATCTTCTCATTAAAAGAAACTATAGTAAATAAGTCTTTAGTAATGTAGTGGTGATATATGGCAGTAGAAAGGATAACATTGTATAGTCCTATGATGAACTCTCAGTCTTAGATGGGACAGGATGGCTAGATGGGGCTGGAATTGGGTATTTTCCTTCCCTCACATAGGCTATATTTTGGTAAATAATTTCTTCTGAGCACAGACCTTGTTAGGAAGAACAAATTACTCTGACATATTTCAATATGATTACATTTCCCTGCTGCCTATTGGAAGCATAAGGGGATTTTTCTCTGATATTCACTGTGTGAACTTGGTAGAGGTCCTGGAGGTAGAAATCACAAAAGTGTGGTGCACTTCATATCACTCTGTCCTTCTAGAATTTTTAATTCTAATTTATAGCCTCCAACAATTTATCATTTTCAGCTCTCCTGTCTCAGTATTAGTTTGTGCACTGTGATAATGAATATATAGCATTAAATAATGTGTTGAATGTAGCTAGAAACATAAATAGTGAGTAGCCTATAGTCTTAAGTGTTTATATTAGTAAATAAAAACTGAAAATTAATGATCTAATTATTTAATTTTAAAGGTTAAAACTAAGACCAAACTAAACTCACATAAATAGTCAGCAGTCTATTACAATGATTTTCATTGTTCTCCTTTGTTTTATTTTTATGTTGAGCCTGTGATTAAAATATTTTCTATTCTTAATAGATAAAATTGCATGGTGATTCTATATTTTCTATTTATTTAGTTTTAAGTGGAATGGAATATATTTTACTTAGGTATATCTGAAATGGGATTTCTATAAATAAATATTATTTTTCATTGTCAAATCTTTGATAAATACCCCAAATTATACAATTTCTATAGTTTAGCTTATACAGAGAAATAAAATAAAAACGTATACCCATTGTGGCAAAATTTGCCATCAAAAGGATTTATAAGAGCTATGTCAACATAATGGTGTATAGGGCATATTAAGGAAGCAACCAATGATGTTGATTATGAGACCCTATGGATACAGATGAATTCACAACAAGATTGACAGTAACAGCCAAAAGAGAATGAGGAAGAGGAGGAGGATAGTCACTTATGGTGGTGCAGGTTGTAGTGAGGAAGATCCTATATGACTTGGCTTGTGCTAGGTATTATGCTCAGTATTTTACATACTACTCCTGCTTAATCCTCATAGAAGTATAGTGAGCCATGTATCTATTATATGGATAGAATTTCAGAGAACTTGAGTTATTTGACCTAGGTCACATACTTCAAAAATTGAAATTCAAAATTGAAATCCAAACTCACATCTACCTGTGTATAATTTCAAATCTGTTTCCATTTCTAGGATGTTATTAAATAATTTTAATGTTTTTAACACTTATTGACTGATATAGGCTATAAAAATTTAGGTGAAGAGGAAGCAAAACTACAACAATGAAAATACTACCTGGAGTCAAAGATGTGAAAGCCTAGAGGTAAATCCTTCAAAATTGCATTTGACATGAATTTGGTGATAGTATCCACTATCAGCTGGAAACTCCTGAATAGAAGTAATACTCAAAATAGTTGTCAAATTGAATCAGGACAAAGAAAAGAAAATGGGTAGAGCTAATGACTGTGTAGGTTTCTTTTAGCAGCCTACAATCACAATACCTAAATCTCATTTACTGAAGACTCAAATCCTATTACCTGGATTTTCTTAGAGGTTTTGTTTTCTGTTAAACTGAAAAGAGCCACATGCTCAAAATAAATCAAAAGTAAAAAAAAAAAAAAATTACACTAAAGTTTTAAAACTGATTTGGGATACATTTTTATTTTTAAAAATCACTTTATCTAACCCACCCTTAAAAGACTTTAATGAATATAAATTAACTCAACAGTATAAAAATTAATTTGATTCAAAATATCTTCAAATTCATGAACATATTAAAGATTTAAGGAAAGACAATGTGAAAGACAGTATCAGAAACACCTGCAAAAAACCTGACTGCCTTCATAATTTTGCAAAAATGATGGAATAGTTCATACAGAATGAAGAAATGATAAAACCAAATTTTTTCACTTCTTCAATCTTAATGAAATAGCTGAAAGCAGAAATACATATATTTAATATTCTTTTACATATATTTAGTATGTATACACTTATGAATATATTTATATAAGCATGTATAAATTATATGTATATATATTTATGAAGATGTGTGTATATATATAGATAGATACATGTATATGTGTGTGTGTATATATATATATCTTCAAAGGTGTGAAGAAGTTGGGTTATTCACTCACTTGGCAAATCATTATTGACAGTCTAACAGTATAAGAAGTATTTTTACAGTAATTGAAATTTAATGAGTCAAAGACTTTTATATAAGCACTTCTATAAATATGTTCAGTTGTTAAGCATCAATTGGAGACATTCTACTGTTACTTAGAGAAAGAAGGAGAAAGAGGAGGAGGTGGAAAAGAACAAGGAAAAGGAGGTACCCTGTAGTTAAGGTACAGCCATCTGTTTTAATTTGTCATCCAGATGATTCTGATGTATGCTACAGTTTGAGAACAATTGATTGAAGTTAAGGAGAAAATCAAACAACTAGGTTAGCAAATTTACATGACTTCCCCAACTTTGACAAGAAAGTAGAAAGCATTGATGATTGCTTGAAGGAGAAAGAAAACTGGAAAAGAATAGAACTTGCATACTTCAGGTCACTTTTGTGTCAAGTAAAAAAAAAATCCTGATTTTTAAAAGATAAAATGATAAGAATTTCAATATATATGTATTTATTAATGGAAAAGATCATTGTAATAAATGATCACAAAAATGAATAGAAGAAGAGTGAACATTTATTAACTGCATGCTATGAACCAGTTACTTATATGGGTTAGTTAATGGATAAAATTCTCTAATGGATTCTTTCCACAGTAGGGTGACTGTGGTCATAGCTGCTATGCATATTGGAGTACAAATGGCCCTTCTTTTCACTACATCTGTATCTTTGGGGTAAATACTCAGTAGTGCAATTGCAGGGTCACAGAATAGCTCTATTTTTAATTTCTTAAGGAATCTCCACACTGTTTTCCAATGTGGCTGCACCAACTTGCATTCCTACCAACAGTGTAAGAGGGTTCCCCTTTCTCCAATCCTCTCCAGCACTTGTTTACTTTCCATTATATTTTGGCCATTCTAACTGGTTTAAGGTGGTATCTCAATATGGTTGTGACTTGAATCTCCCTGATGGCTAATGATGATGAAATTACTTCATGTGTCTGTTAGACATTTGTATGTCTTCTTTGAAGAAGTGTCTGTTCATGTTTCCTGCCCATTTTTTTGATGTGATTATCTGTTTTGTGTGTGTTGAGTTTGAGGAGAGCTTTATAGATCTTGGATATTAGCCCTTTGTCTGTAGTGTCGTTTGTGAATATCTTCTCCCATTTCATGGGTTGTCTTTTTGTTTTGTTCACTGTTTCCTTTGTTATGCAGAAACTTTTGATCTTGATGAAGTCCCAAAAGTTCATTTTCACTTTTGTTTCATTTGCCTTTGGAGACATGTCTTGAAGGAATTTGCTGTGGCCAATGTTGAAGAGGTTATTGCCTATGTTTTCCTTTAGGATTTTGATACTTTCCTGCCATGTGTTGAGGTATTTTATCCATTTCAAGTTTATCTTTGTGTATGGTGTAAGAGAATGGTTGAGTTTCATTCTTCTATACATAGCTGCCCAATATTCCCAGCACCATTTACTGAAGAGACTTTCTTTTTTCCACTGGATATTTTTTCCTACTTTGTCAAAGATTATTTGACCATAGAGTTGAAGGTCTGTATCTAGGCTCTCTACTCTGTTCCACTGGTCTATGTGTCTGCTTTTGTGCCGGTACCATGCTGTTTTGGTGATCACAGCTTTGTAGTAAAGCTTGAAATCAGGCAACATGATGCCTCCAGCTTTATTTTTCTTCTTCAACAATTTCTTAGCAATTTGGGGTCTCTTCTGGTTCCATACAAATTTCAGGATTATTTGTTCCAGCTCTTTGAAAAATGCTGCCTAAATTTTGATCGGGATGGCATTGAAAGTACAGATATCTCTACATGGTATAGACATTTTAGCAATGTTTAGTCTTCTGATCGATGATCATGGAATGGTCTTCCATCTTTTTATGTCTTCTTCAGTTTTTTCATGGGTGTTCTATAGTTCCTCAAGTACAGATGCTTCACCTCTTTGGTTAGGTTTATTCCCAAGTGTCTTATGGTTCTTGGTGCAATAGTAAATGGAATCAATTCTCTAATTTCCCTTTCTATATTTTCATATAGAAATCTATATGAAAATATAGAAAGGGGAAAAGCAATTGATATCTGTATATTGATTCAACAGATGAATGGATAAAGAAGATAAGGTCCACTTATATGATAGAGTTTTATGCCTCCATCAGAAAGGATGCATAAGGGTGCCTGTGCAGCTCAGTGGGTTAAGCCTCTGCCTTCAGCTCAGGTCATGATCTCAGGGTCCTGGGATCGAGCCCCATTCGGGCTCTCTGCTCCTCAGGGAGCCTAATTCCTCCTCTCTCTCTCTGCCTGCCTCTCTGCCTACTTGTAGTTTCTCTCTGTCAAATAGATAAATAAAATCTTTAAAAAAAAAAAGAAAGGATGAATACCCAACTTCTGTAACAACATGGATGGGACTAGAGGAGATTATGTTGAGTGGAATAAGTCAAGGAGAGAGAGTCAATTATCATATGTTTTCACTTACTTGTGGAGCATAAGGAATAACATGGAGGACATTGGGAGATGGCGAGGAGAAGTGAGTTGGGGGAAAGCATAGGGGGAGATGAACAATGAGAGACTGTGGACTCTGAGAATCAAACCGAGGGTTTTGGAGGCAAAGGGGGTGGGAGGTTGGGTAAGCCTGGTGGTGGGTATTAAAGAGGGCATGTATTGCATGGATCACTGGGTGAGGTGCATATACAATGAATTTTGGAACATGCACAAAAAAATTAAATTAAATTTTAAAAATATTCTAATGGATAAAACTCTCTAGTTAATGGCTAAAACAGTGATAACTGCTCATCCAACCTTATGCTGACTCCATATACAATTTTTGGTCACTCCATATGCATGAAATTTTACACCATCTTCTGGATCTAAAATGTATTCTATGTAGTTTATCTATAAAAATGAAATATACCAAAGCACCTTTTCAGATATTGTGATATAAATAGAGGGTGTCCATTGTCAATATTAAGGTGAAAAGCCATTATACCACATTTGATATAGCCCAAATTTGGATACCAGTGTTGTCATTAGCTCTAGCCTATAGCATGTTGATGCAGATAATTTCATTAATTACATAGTAATTCTACCCCCACATTTTTCACATTGTTTTAAATTCCATTTATAGTGTGTTAGTGGGATTTGCTGTTCTTAAAATTGCCTTGAAAGCAAGTGATAGCAACTCAATGCAAGTTAAATGACGTGAAGAAGGGATCTACTGAAATATCATGAACAAACTCAGAGCAGTCAGAGAGAAAAGCTATCATTCTCCCAGGAGCAATCCATTAGCCAGAGATTTGGGTGCAAGTAATATATGAAAAATAACTTCCAGGAGAAACTAATTAGGAAGTGGGTAAAGAAGGGCAGGGAGGAAGTTCATCAAAAGTGTGATTTCAGGTGAGGCCAGATTCATATTGGTTCTCCAGGGAACTCTGAAATATAAATTGTATTTCAGCATTTGTTTCTCATCTATGCAAAAAGTTGAGCTTTTATATCACTCCATTAATCAGGCATTAACTACAGCAGGCCTCATCAGCTTCAACTCTGTTTTCTTCAAGCTATCCAAGTTGTTCAGGAGGCTCCTGAAGGCAAAGACAATACTCTGAAAAAGACTACAGGTTTAAGCAATTAGCAGCAAAACACAAGAAACTAAGGGATGAGCACCCAAAACTGGTGGGGGGGAAAAAAAGAAAAAAAAAATGAGGATCTTAGGAGATGTTGGTGGAAACCAATAGTGTCTTTTGAAAAGACAAGTACAACAGAGTCTAAACAACAGCTAGGACTCACTGACTGAATATTTTGAGTATGTCCCTCATTTCCACTCTTTGTGCTAGATTTCTTTTTTTTTTAAGAATTTATTTATTTATTTGACAGAGAGAGATCACAAGTAGGCAGAGAGGCAGGCAGAGAGAGAGGAGGAAGCAGCCTACCTGGTGAGCAGAGAGCCCAATGGGGGACTTGATCCCAGGACCCTGAGATCATGACCTGAGCAGAAGGCAGAGGCTTAACCTACTGAGCCACCCAGGCACCCTTGTGCTAGATTTCTTACTCTCTAATTGTAGAATACCTTTCTGCAACATGGCAAAAATTACTTCCAAATTTTATATATAGCAGGTTCAATTAATAAAGAAAGAAAAACTCTGTCTCAAAACCAGAAATCTGAGGGAAGGATTGATTGACCTTATTTTTCAAGTGACCACATTTGACTCACTTTCTCCAAATGCAGGTCAAGGGGTGGGGGTGGTTTGTAAGAATATGCCAACTCCCTCCATGGTGATTAGAATATGGGCAGAGAGAGGTAGTTCCTGGAACAAAGGGTTAAACATGGGAAGTTGGTCCTAGGGTTCTAAACTAGACCATCAAGTGTAAACTGTATAGGTTGATATGCTAAAGGGGACCTTCCCCTACATAACTCCTTTTTGATACCTAAAGAGAGAAAGAGAGAACACACAATTAAAAGTAACAATCAGAACTTCTCATTTTAAAAATAATGGCATTGTAAATGTAAATAAAGAGAAAAGAAGGAAAAATCTGAATCTATATAATGCTCCAGGATAAGTAGGATAATTAAAATTTTATTTCATAATAATGCTTACACATATATGCATGCCCTGTAGGTATTAATATTTTCAAAAATTTCTCCTTATTCAGTTTTGAAATATTCTACTTTCTGGTGCATGAAATGGCTTGTTAAGTAATTATGCATGCCTGTTTGCATGCTTAATTATCAAGACGGATTTTTAAAAGGCTCATTTTTGGTTCATTCTCTCAGCGGAAAGCAATGATTCAAATTGCTTTTACTGTAAGTTAGTAATGAAATGTTACTTCCACTCTAGTGAAAATAACAAGTGTTTTCCAAAGGCATATCTATTTTGTAATTGAAAGAATAATGTCACACTTTTTGTGATAACTGAAATTCCTCATAAAGTTTAAATATTTGTAAAATTTGAAGGAGGGAACTATTGTAAACTTGTTTAGTTCATCCTCTTCTAAACAAAATCCATCACTTAAGCCATGCCCAGGCAGTGACTGACAATTCAAATTCAAATTGTCTTTTATAACTTAGATCAATTGCAAAATAGGAGCAAAGTCAGAAATATATTTTGCAAAATGAAGAATGTTTTTATTATAATATTCTTCCCTATGGCACTTCAAAAAAGAAAACCAAGCATCTCAACACTTTAATATGAGGCATTACAAATAATAAATGACATGCAATCTCTAGTAAATTCTATTCTATATGAATATTATATGCAATGAATTAATAATGTATCACCTATATTCTATCATGAATTAAACAGAAGGAGGTAATTCTCTATGGATAAAAGCCTATCTAAGTTTGTGTTTTTGTATGTTTTAGAAATTTGGTCAAGTGGCTAACTCTTTTTATGATTATGCTTATTATAATTTGATTTATGTACTAAGTTTCCTCCTAAGACACAGTTATGTTTCAGTGTTTATAAAATGTAACTTTAAATATTTATTAGAGATAGGCTTAGAACCACAAACATGTCATCTTCAATATAACTAAAGTTCAGGAAAACAAATGACAAGAATCTGATTTCCATGAAAAGGTGCAAATGGCAACCAATAGATTTTCTTTCAAATAAACATTATTTTTAGAACAGTTTTAGAGAGATAAAATGGCTACAGAGGTACTACAGAGTGTTTCCGTATATTCTGTACTCAGATTCCCTTATTATCAACATCTTACATTTGTATGGTATATTTGCTACAATTAATAAAACAATATTGATACATTATTATTAATTGAAATTCATACTATATTCAGATTTCCTTAGTTTTTAAGCATGACCTCCTTTTCTGTTACAGGATACCATATTGAGTCTCATTGAGTCATTTAGGCTCTTAGATGTGACAGTTTCCCAGATTTTCCTTTGTTTTGATGACTTTACAGTTTTGACAAAATCTGTAATGGTCTGTTATTTTGTATGATGTCATTCAAATGGTATACATCTGATGTCTTCTCATTAGATGGGTATTCTGTGTTTTGATGAGGAAGACTACAGAATTAGAGTGCCGTTTTTATCACGTCATATCAACGTGACATTAGATCAATGTTAATATTGATCCAAGGCAGTGTCTGTCAGGATTCTCCACCGTAAAGTTGATCTTTTTTTTTTTTTTTAGATTTTATTTATTTATTTGATGGAGAGAGATCACAAGGAGGCAGAGAGGCCAGCAGAGAGAGAGAGAGGGGTAAGCAGGCTCCCCACTGAGCAGAGAGCCTGATGTGGGACTTGATCCCAGGACCCTGAGATCATGACCCGAGCTGAAGGCAGAGGCTTAACCCACTGAGCCAGCCAGATAGGTGCCCCGTAAAGTTGATCTTAATCCCCTTTTCATGCCATGATTAGAAGGAAGTCACTATATGTAGCTCATACTTAGGGCATTAAGCTTCCCCTCCTTGGGAACAGAGTATCTACATACAGTATTTGAAATTATTCTGCATACAATGTTTGTCTTTTTTCGCCATTTATTTATTCATGTAAATATTTACTTATATTAGTGTGGACTTAGGGATATTTATTTTCTACTTTCAGTTGTAATTCAACACTGAATTATTTATTTTGTTTTTGAGATTGTTCTAATTGATTATCAGGAGCTCTTATAGTTGTAGTTGGTTCCTGTGTCCCTTAGACCTCCATTGTTGTTTTTCTTTTCTTTTTTTTTAGCATTTTTGTTACTTTTAAAAAATTCCAGGCTCATATTCCATATTTCCTGTCCTACTGATAGTTGAAAAAAAAATATCTTGTTTGTAAACAAATGTATCTAATTAGAACATATTTTTTTAAGATTTTATTTATTTGACAGACGGAGATCACAAGTAGACAGAGAAGCAGGCAGAGAGAGAGGAGGAAGCAGGCTCCCTGTTGATCAGAGAGCCTGATGTGGGCTCAATCCCAGGACCCTGGGATCATGACCTGAGCCGAAGGCACAGTCTTTAACCCACTGAGCCACCCGGGCGCCCCAGAACATATTTTTCTATTTGAAAGTTTTTGTTTGTTTGTTTGTTTTTTCTCTTTCAGGTCAACTCCATGGATCAAGAAAGAATGAAAGAAATTACCAATCAAATAGCATTGAATACTGCATTTAAATAGATACTTTATGAGACTCATACAAGCAAGCCATGAAATCAACCACATCTCTGCAAGAGAAAATAGGAAAACCAGAAAGCTTTCCATTAGGTGGTTCTCCTTGGACAAGGTAGTCATTGCCTTTGTAAAATCAACTTATAAAACAGCCCACAAAAGATACCAAACACAATCTGGGCACCACTCCTCAAATGTCTTAGCATTAATTTAAATTTTTGTCATTGCCACTGAAATCTTCACCAGGAACTCTTTTAGATCCTGGAGCCCCTGATCTTGGAAACTGGAGACATAGTCTTGATCTTTTATCATTTCTGCTGCTAACACCTTCTTTCCCAATCACTTTTATTTGCCCAAATTTCCTCCACCTCTTCCCTGAGGCTCCAGAGAGCAATAACACAATAACCAACGACAATAACAGCTCAAGTTCCCTAAGAACTTTCTATGTGATAATTATGTTAAGCAGTTTATGTATATTGTCTAATTTAACCTTTCCAACAACAGTATGAGATAAGCATATTTTAGAATTCCAACTTGAGTAATATTCTTAACAGCTGCAAGACCAAGAAGTGGTAAATACACTTCTCTTGAAAATTATATTATATTGCTTCTCATGGAGATCCAAATCAGAGATCTAGATTGGTTTTAAGGTGGTTGGCAGGTTTGGTTAGGGAAGAAAAAGTTTAATAATATTATTATATTCAAAGATTAGCAGCTATATTTGGAGATAGAAAATTCTGTGTGTTTTTATTTGTATCTGCTTGCTTTGCATTAGCATAAAACTAACATATGTGTAGACATAATATTATTTCTAAGAAACTGTAGTCCAAATAACTAAATATCTGTTTTCTGAGGCAAAAATTACTTTAATGATAGAAGAACAGATGGTACACAGGTTTTGAGTTACAAAGAGCTGAATTCAAATTCTGATTCTGTTGCTTGCTAGTTTTGGGATCTTGGACATACTACCTGAATTTTCTCACCCTCGGTTTCTCATTGAGACACAAGGAGAATTATATCTTTGTTAAAGGATACGGTAATTCTTACATGAGATAAGTATGTCCAAGTTCTGATGTTTCTTTTCCTGTAATTCTAGTCCAAAAATCTACTGAAGAGCATCACTAAAAACCTGCTCAGAGATTTTCAGATTAATATGATTTCATCTCTTTCATCTAGTTATTGTTCATTTCTCTGTCATCTATAACAAAAAGTTTTTAAATACAACTTCATTACATGCCTTTTGATAAATTGTTACCATTATTACCTTAAAGTTTTTCCAAATAGTATTCTTTTCTCAGACCATAGTACTAACTTTCAATTTTGTGGATTACAAGTCCATATATTCTCTCAGACTTACCTTCATTTCTTCCTCAAATGCCTATAACTTACTAGTATATTACAATACAGGCTTATCTCAAAAAACAAGAAAACTCTCAAATACACGACCTAGCCTTAAACATAAAGGAACTAGGAAAAGGAACAGCAAATAAATCCTAAATCCACCAGAAGAAGGGAAATAATAAAGATTAAAGCACAAATAAATAATATAGAAATAAAAATAGAACAGATCAATGAAACTTTCATGAATGAAAGAGGAGAAATCACAACAAACACCACAGAAATGCAAACAATTATGAGAATATTATGAAAAATTGTATGCCAACAAATGGGCAACCTTGAAGAAATGAAAAAATTCCTATAAACATATAAACTACCAAATGTGAAACAGGAAAGAAATAGACAATTTGAGCAGACCCATAAGCAGCAAAGAAATTAAATCAGTAATCAAAAATCTCCCAGCAAATGAAAGTCCAGGGCCAGATGTTTTCCCAGGGCAATTGTACCACAAATTTAAAGAGGAGTTAATATCTATTCTTCTCAATCTGTTCCAAATAAAATAGAAATGGAAGGAAAACTTTTAGACTCATTCTATGAGGCCAGCATTACATTAATTCCAAAACCAAAGGCCCCACTGAAAAGGAGAACTACAGGCCAATATCCCTGATGAACATGGATGCAAAAAATGTCAAAAAAAAAAAAAAAAAAAACCTAGCAAACTGAATCCAACAATACATTGAAAGAATTATTTACCATGATCAAGTGGGATTCCAGGGCTGCAAATGTGGTTCAATATTTGCAAATCAATCAGTGTGATACAGCACACTAATAAAAGAAAGGATAAGAACAATATGATCCTCTCAATAGATGCAGAAAAAAGCTTTTGACAAGATACAGCATCCATTCTTAGTAAGAAGCCCTCTACAAAGTAGGGATAGAGGGAATATATCTCAACACCATAATGGTCATATATGAAAGACCCACAGCTAATGTCATCCTCAATCAGGAAAAACTGAGAGCTTTTCCTTTATGGTCAGGAACAAGACATGGATATTCATTCTCACCATTACTATTTAACATAGTACTGGAAGTCTTAGCTTTAGCAGTTGGTCATCAAAATAAGTAAATGGCATCCAACTTGGCAAGGAAGAAGTCAAACTTTCACTATTTGCAGACAACATGATACTCTATATAGAAAACATAAAAGACTCCACCAAGAAATTGTTAGAACTAATACATGAATTCAGTGAAGTGACAGGATATAGAATTAATGTACAGATATCTGCTGCATTTCTGTATACCAATAAGGAAACACCAGGAAAAAAAATCAAGAATTTGATTCCATTTATAATTGCACCAAAACCAATAATGTACCTAGGAATAAACCTAACAAAAGAGGTAAAAGATCTGTACTCTGAAAAGTAAAGACACTTATGAAAGAAATTGAAGAGGACACAAAGAAATGAAAAACATTGCATGCTCATGTATTAGAAAAACAAACATTGTTAAAATGTCATACTATCCAAAGCAATCTACGGACTTAATGCAATCCCTATCAAAATGCCACCAACATCACTCAAAAAGCTAGAAAAAATAATCCTAAAATTTGTATAGAACCACAAAATAACCTGAATAGCCAAAGCAATACTGAAAAAGAAAAGCAAAGCTGTAGGATCCAGGCTTCAAGTTATATTATAACACTGTAGTTATCAAGATAATATGCTACCAGCATAAAAACAGATAAATAGGTCAATGGAACAGAATAAAAAACCCAGAAAGATACCAACAACTATATGGTCAATTAATTTTTGACAAAGCAGGAAAGAATCTCCAATGGTAAAAATACAGTCTTTTAAACAAATGGCATTGGGAAAACTGGACAACAATAGGCAGAAGAATGAAACTGGACCACCTTCTCACATTGTACATAAAAATAAATTCAAAATGAATGAAAGACCTAAATGTGAGATAGGAAACAATCAAAATTCTAAAGGAGAACATAGGTAGCAACCTCTTTGACCTCAACGATGGCAACTTCTTACTAGACATGTCTCTGAAGGCAAGGGAAACAACAACAGCAAAAATGAATTATTGGGACTTCATCAAGATAAAAGTTTCTGCACAGCAAAGGAAATAATCAACAAAACTATAAGGCAGCCTATGGGATGGGAGAAGATATTTACAAATGACATATCCGATAAAGAGGTAGAATCAGGGGCGCCTTGGGTGGCTCAGTGGGTTAAGCCGCTGCCTTTGGCTCAGGTCATGATCTCAGGGTCCTGGGATCAAGTCCCACATTGGGTTCTCTGCTCGGCAGAGATCCTGCTTCCCTCTCTCTCTCTCTCTGCCTGCCTCTCCATCTACTTGTGATCTCTCTCTGTCAAATAAATAAATAAAATATTTTAAAAAAAAGAGGTAGAATCAAAAATATATAAAAAATATAAAAAATATATAAATATATAAAGCCCTGGGGGCTCAGTGGGTTAAAGCCTCTGCCTTCAGCTTGGGTCATGATCCCAGGGTCCTGGGATCAAGCCCTGCATCAGGCTCTGCTCAGCAGGGAGCCTCTCTGCCTACTTGTGATCTCTGTCTGTCAAATAAATAAATAAAATCATATATATATATATATATATATATATATATATATATATATATAACTTATCAAAGTCAACACCCAAAATGTAAATAATCAAACTAATAAATGAGTGGAAGAGATGAATAGACATTTTTTTCCCAAAGAAGATGTATAGATGCCTAACAGACATAGGAGAAGATGCTCAACATCACTCATCATCAGGGATATAGAAATCAAAAACACAATGAGATACCACCTCACACTAGTCAGAATATCTAAAATTAACACAGGAAACAACAGGTCTTGGTGAGGATTCAGAGAAAGAGAAACCCTTTTATATTATTTGTAGGAATTCAAAGTGGTGCAGCCCCTCTGGGAAACAGTATAGAGTTTCTTCAAAAAATTAAAAATTTATGTTTATGTTATGACCCAGCAATTTCACCACTAGATATTTACCAAAAGGATACAGAAATAGATTTGAAAGGGTCCATGTACCCTGATGTCTGCACCAGTATTATCAACAATAGTCAAACAATGGAAATAGTCAAACAGTGGAAATATTCAAACAATGGAAAGAGCCCAAATGAATGGATACAGAAGATGTAATAACACACACACACACACACACACACCACCATGGAATATAACTTAACCATCAAAAAGAATGAAATCTTGCTATTGGCAACCACGTGGATGAAGCTAGAATATATTATGCCAAGTGAAATAAGTCAGTCAGAGAAAGACAAATACTATATGATTTTACTCACTTAAATGTAGAATTTAAGAAATAAAACAGATGAACTAATGGGAAGGAAGAAAAGAGAGAGGGAAACAAACCATAAGAGACTCATTGATTGAGAACAAACTGAGGGTGATAGAGATGGGCTAAATGGGTAATAGGCATTAAAAGAGGGCACATATGATGAGCGCTGGGTATGATATTTAAGTGATGAATCACTAAATACTACTAAAGTCAATATTAGACTATATGTTAATTAACAAGAATTTAAATTTAAAATTTTGAAACAAAAATACAAACAAAAAAAGGAAACACATGATTAGGGTGTTGTTACAATAATTTACAGAAATGGATTATGGACCAGATATGCTCCAGAGTCCATAGTTTGCCTATCCCTTCTTTAAACAATGCAGTTGAGCTAAATGATTTTTAACATTCCATTTTACAACATATGGTCTTCTTTTTAAAAAATATGAATAATGGCTGCATAGTATTCCATTGTATATAT
Organism: Lutra lutra; assembly: GCF_902655055.1. Classification (NCBI taxonomy): domain Eukaryota; kingdom Metazoa; phylum Chordata; class Mammalia; order Carnivora; family Mustelidae; genus Lutra; species Lutra lutra. Next base: position 33,269,497 of record NC_062287.1, on the reverse strand, counting down.
ATACCACATCTTCTTTATCCATTCATCTGTTGATGGCCTTCTAGGTTCTTTCTATAGTTTGGCTATCGTGGACATTGATGCTATAAACATTTGGGTGCACATGCCCCTTCGGATCACTATGTTTGTATCTTTGGGTAAATACCCATTAGTGCAATTGCTGGGTCATAGGGTAGCTGTATTTTCAACTTTTTGAGGAACCTCCATGCTGTTTTCCAGAGTGGTTGCACCAGCTTGCAATTCCCACCAACAGTGTAGGAGGGTTCCCCTTTCTCTGCATCCTCGCCAGCATCTGTCATTCCCTGACTTGTTAATTCTAGCCATTCTGACTGGTGTGAGGTGGTATCTCATTGTGGTTTTGATTTGTATTTCCCTGATGCTGAGTGATGTGGAATCGGAGAAGGACAAATATCATATGATCTCCCTGATATGAGGAAGTGGAGATGCAACATGGGGGGCTTGGGGGGTAGGAAAAAAATAAATGAAACAAGATGGGATCAGGAGGGAGACAAACCATAAGAGACTCTTAATCTCACAAAACAAACTGAGGGTTGCTGGGGGGAGGGATGTTGGGAAAGGGTGGTGGGGTTATGGACATTGTGGAGGGTATGCTATGGTGAGTGTTGTGAAGTGTGTAAACCTGGTGATTCACAGACCTGTACCCCTGGGGCTAAAAATACATTATATGTTTCTAAAAATATAAAAAGATAATAAAAAAATATGAGTAATGGACATGGTTTAAATAAATGAGTCTGACATATTACATAACAGAGTGGGTATAAAAATTTCTAAAGTGTCTAAAAATGGCTCCACAGAAGAATGGTTAAAAGTAAGTTCCCTGGAGCCAGAACTACCTGGCTTCAAATCCTAGATCCTCTATTTATGGATTGTATAATCTTTAGAAAGTACTTCACCTCTATCTACACAGTTTTCTCAAACATTAGTAGGGAATGGTGGCGGTTTTAAAACAAGTCTGTAAGTTCCTTGACACTTCTTCCATTGAGAATTGTGGTCCATGTCTCTTCCCCTTGAATCTAAACTGTCCTTTATAATTCACTTGTAACTAATAAAATGTAGCAGACATGATCCTTTGCCAAGACTGAGTTAGAAAAGACATTTGAGACTCCACCTGGTTTCTCTGTTTGCTCCGACAGAATCCAGTTCATGTGTAGAAAGCACAAATATTCTGGAATCTGCATATATTCATTCAGTCAACAGCCCCAGCTAATCTCCCAGCACATGACCAGCATCAACTTGCCATCCATGTTGGAAATCCTGTCAGTTCAGGCATCAGATAACTGTAAACCTAGCTGTTACCCCACTATAGCTGCATGAAGGATCTTAAGCAAGAATTACCCAAGTGTGTACTTACCAATTCCCAATCCAAAAAATTATGAACAAAATAAAACAATCATTACTTGACAACATTAAAGTTTGGAGAAATTTTGTAGGCAACAGCAGAAACCAGAAGAGATATAGTAAAAGTAATATTTCTTCTTATGCTTGTTATATAAATTAAATGATCTAATATGTGTAAAAGTACTTAATACAATGCCTAACTACTGTAAAGAATAAGTGCCTGTATATTAAAAAATTATTAATATACTGTTAAATTTCAGCTTCATAATAGAATGAAAGGTAGTGAATTCTAAGAATAAAGTTTAAAAGAATAAGTATTGCTACACTAATGAAGAAAATATATTAATATGCAATGGAATGACTTATGTATGAGGCACAGTGCCTAGGGTGCATGATTCTTCTAGGGACACAAAAGTGTTTTAATTTTTGCTTCTTTTAAAATCAGAAGGAAAATATATCTAATAATAGTGAATGTATGATAATCGACAAAGTCTGGATAATAGTCCTCCTTATTATAATGCAGTCATAACATATTGCCCTGGGTGTTGTATATAAGTGATGAATAACTGAATTCTACTCATGAAAGCAATATTGCACTGTAGTTAACTAAAATTTAAATTTAAAAAATTTTAAAATAACAAAGTTTTTTATAGAGAAAGGACCCAAAAAAGGCAAGAGTCCCTAGACTTCACGAGAGTCATAGTATGTCTCCAAATATGCATAGAGGCAATAGAGTCCCCTTTTAGAGCTTCTAAACCTAGTGTTATTCTGAAATTATTACTTATGAACTTGTGATTTTTTAAAACTCTTCATATATGGATAATTGTTCAGTTCCTCATTAAGATAACCTTTTGTGACATAATTAATATGTACAAGATAAACTGGAATTTTTATTGGTTAAAATTCAAATGCTAGTGAAGTGAAAAAAAAAGTAAGAAAGGACCTCAGGAGAAACATTAGGGTGAATAATATATGATTGTTAAAAAGATGTCATACTTCTTGTTATTTCACTCTAAGTCTACTCTTAATTTTGTGCTTAAGGCCTCTAAACCATCAAATCTCTGAATCTCTAAATTAAACTCTAAATAGCTTAATTTCTAAAATTATAAAGGAGGATAATCCCTAAGAACTGTTAGGATTTTATATCTTGTTTCAAGGTCATATGGACATAGGAGATTTCAAATTTTGAAAATATTGTTAATCTGCTCTGTCAAAGACAATCTCAAGAGAACGGAAGGATAAACCACAGACTTCTCTTGCAAAAGACAATATTTGTAAAAGACACATCTGATAAATACTGTTATTCAAATTATACAAGGAACTCTAAAAACCCAACAGTAAGAAAATGAACAACCCAATTTAAAAATGGTTCCAGCACCTTAATGGACACTTTATCTATGAAATATACATATGGAAAGTTAGCATATGAAAAGATGTTCAACATCCTATGTCATCAAAGAAATGCAAATTAAAACAAGAGTGATAACTGCATATCTGGATCAGTGACACACCAAATGCTAACAAGAATGCAGCATAGCAGGAACCCTCTCATTCATTGCTGGTGTGGATGTAAACTGGTAGAGTCATTTTAAAGAATTTTTTTAAAGATTTTATTTATTTTTTGACAGACAGAGATCACAAGTAGGCAGAGAGGCAGGTGGTGGGGTTGGGGGGGGGGAGTAGGCTCCCCCTGATGTGGGGCTTGATCCCAGGACCCTGAGATCATGACCTGAGCTGAAGGCAGAGGCTTTAATCCACTGAGCCACCCAGGTGCCCCTGGTAGAGCCATTTTAGATAACAGTTTGGTAATTTCTTATAAAACAAAACATAGTTTTACCATATGATCTAGCAATCGTGCTCTTTGGTATTTACCCAAAGGAGTTAAAAAGTTAAGTCCACACAAAAGCTTGCACATGAATCTTTATAGCAGCTTTATTCATAATTATCAAAACCTGGAAGCAACCATGATGTCCTTCAATAGGTGAATTGATAAATAAACTGTGGTACATTCAGACAATAAAGTATTATTAAGTGCTTAAAAAATGATATGTAGCCATGATAAGACATGGATGATATATAAGTGCATGTTACTAAGTGAAAGCCAATCTGAAAAGATTACGTACTGCATGGTTCCAACTATATGACATTCCAGAGAAGGTGAAACTGTAGAGAAAATAAGAAGATAAATGGTTGTTAGGAACGGAGGGTGAGAGAAGATAACTAGGCAGGGCACAGAATTTTTAAGGCATTGAAAATACTCTATGATATTTTAATGATGGACATATGTCATTAGACATTTCTCCAAACCCATGAAATGTACAACATTAAAGTAAACCCTAATGTAAACTGCGGACATTGAGTGGTTGTACAAGGTCAGTTGTAACAAATGTACCACTTGGATGAGGGGTGTGGATAATGGGGGAGGTTATGCATGTGTAGGAGCAGGGATATATTTTTCTTAATTTTTTTGTGAACATTAAACTGTTATAAAATATAAAGCCTTAATTTTTTAATTTAAATTCAAGTTAGTTAGCATATAGCATAGTATTGGTTTCAGGAGTAGAATTTAGTTATTCATCACTTACATATAACACCCATTGCTCATCGCAAGTGCCTTCCTTAATGTCCATTGTCCATGTAGTCCACACCCTGCCCACCTCTCTTCCAGCAACCCTCAGTTTGTTCTCATTAGTCAAAAATCTCTTATAATTAACCTCCCTCTCTGTTTTTTCTCTATTTTGTTTTTCCTTCCTTCCTCTATGTTCATCTGTTTTCTTAAATTCCACATTTGAGTGAAATCATATACTATTTGTTTTTCTCTTAAAAAAAAAACTTTTAAAAGGGCAAAATATATTAACAATTGTTGGTATGTTTAGCCTGTAATTTACATGAAAGTTTATCTCTCTCTCATTTTGTTGACATTATGTTTCAACCGCATGTAGAGAATATATTTAAATTGTAAGTGGAATCTATGATTCCTTTAGCAGAAGGAAGTATTAACAATCATTTTCTATTATTCTGAGTTGATCGCTAATTAGTTTTAAAAAAAAAGGTAATTATGAACCCTGAAAGCAGTCAACACATCCACGTCTTAAGCACTGATAATAATGAGATACCTAGAAAAAGTTTTCCTTTTTTTTCCCAGCAAATTTTATTTCTAAATCAAGTCATTTCTGCTATTTTATGTAATGTTGACCAAAGTAACTGTTATAAGTCCAAAAGAGAATCCTGACATAGCTCCTCCAGAAATAAACTATAGTGTACTCTAGCTAAGCCTCCTTGATTATTATTAAAAAAAAAAATCTCCACATGTAGGGTACTTCTACTACTGCTGTGAAAAAATATTCAATGCAGTTCTTGCAATGTGGGGCTTATAAACTAGTCCATGAAGAAGAAATCTGCATATGATATGGTAACAGGTGCATGAAGTTCACTAACTGAAAAAAAGAATCAAGTTCTGACTCCAATTCTATAACTTAATAGCTGAAGAATTGTTATCAAATATTTTCTCTCCCTGAGATTCACTTTCTTCTTCTGCTAGAATGAAATAATTAAGCCTGCCCCATCTGCTGCAACATGTGTTTATGAGGGGAAAGAGTGTAGATATTACACATGAAACATTTAAATGGTAATGTAAGAGAGTGGTTTGTTAATTGCAGTAATAATAGCAGTAGTGTTAATGGTAAGAAATAAGGTATAAATATCAGACCAACAGCATGTTACAGAAATTTAGATTTAGAAAGAAACCTTCACAGATATGTCTTCAAAGGTAATTCAAAAGCTAACTCACTAGCAAGCACTGCAAA